>NC_049219.1:7706191-7983691 GCF_013347855.1 Anguilla anguilla | reverse complement strand
TTTCAAGCGTGACAAATGAATGATTGATAGGACATTGATCTGGGGCGCAGGTGCGAAGCTAAAACAGAGCGCGTGAGATAGGGGCGAGAGAAGCTGAATAAATACTGTTCTGATGTCGAATATATTAGAAAGTCTACACGACCAATGGGAGCGTGCTTAGTCTTCACTTTCACTCTGCTCGTGAGAATTGATAATGTGCGGGTTTACTAGACTCCCTCTGCAAGGTCCCGAAGAGATTGCTGCACAAGGGGTCAGGAACTAACGCTTTTCCGGCCGCGGTCACCGGTTGGCATTTCAGCACCAAGGACAGAGTGAGGAATCAGCCGCGCGAGGGCAAGAGACCGTTGAGTTATGTATGTGTACCCCGTAAATACGCGCCCGACGGACCCGGTGTTGCTAGCCAATTGATCTCCAGCCATCTACAGCTGCCACCAATGACAGCCCACCTGACCATTCTGAGGCCGAACAGAAAATATGCAACAGTAGACAGCCGATAACTAGACGGTCAACTTTCTGATTTGTCAGAGCTAATAATTTTCAAAGCAATTTTTCTCCATCGATTTAGTCGGTCTTAAAAAGTAAGCGATATGCACTTCTCTATCAAATCGGCCAGAAAAATATCAGATCATTTGTGTTCTCTAATATTGACTGCATATATTGTAATTAATGTCAGTTTGTTTGTCAGATGACCTTGAATAAATCTCACTTAAACGAATGGACACGAGGGCTAACCTACACACATAAAATAACAAATATTAAGATTTTGGAGGAAGTGCAATTATTCGGACTTTATATGGACAATGCGAATGTGAAATATAACATATCAGACTTCAGATCTTAATACCCTGACAAAACAATGTCTTCCGCTTGGCATCCTTCAGTCAGAATACTCTTAGAAATATCTATAACGCAGCCAGTGATCTGATTCGAGCTTTTTAAACGCGAATGCTATTCGTCGCCGATACTGGCGGCTGAAACGCGTGTTGTGCAGATGCCTGCACTCAAGCAACATTGCGGCTGTGCACAACCTTATACCCCTCAATGGTAGCAGCCGCGAGGAGAGACTCTCAAACCGGCGCGAACCGGTTATAGGGAGCTGTATTTTCTCCGTTAGGGAACTAGGGCGTCTCAGCGTTGGTAGGACACAATACTTCTCTCGAGCTCGAAGAGAGCTTTCTATACGGTAGGATGTAGACTGGACAACCGAAAGTGCATCAACTAGTAATCAATAAATGAAAGTTCATCTCCGATCTACAACTTGTAAACTATTATCTCGAACTTGGGAGACACGTACAGTGTCAAAACACTGACAGAACCCGAAGCCAATATTTTTTGATAGCATCAGATGAAATATTAACGCACTCCGAAACGCCTAATAAGAGTTTCCTGTTTTTCAATCAAATAAATATTCTCAATCTACTCTACTCTTTCACGTTTTGCGATACATGCTGCACATATAACAAGATCGACAAAATAATATGATCAGCTAATGTCGGCTCTCTTGTTGCAACCATTTTGTCACCACGGCAAACAGCGGATACAGCCGAGTCCAGGCATCAACAGAAACTCACATAGACAAAAAAATTATAACATGAAGAGACATACAACTGTCAAACATGCGCACCGCGCCCCCAGACGCACAAGGACGCTCGCGCGCTCAGAGAGATCTCGAAGCAGCAACAAGGCGTTCGGAGATGCTGAGAGGAGAGCGACAGAGAAAGATGGTGAACGTTCGCAGGTGTGCTCTTGTTTGTCCTCCACTGGGACCTCTTGACGCGAGAGTCTGCTCAACCAACGCCTACCTCTTAACTAAGTGATATTTGGGCGAGACGGCGTAATGGATGGGAAACAAAGAGTTGATACACTCAGCGCGCGAGTGGGTTTACGACCTCACAGCTTCTGAAATGCTGGACAGCTCCTCTTACATGATGCAACGAGATCCTGCACCGGTGCTCGCGCTACCAGTGTCCTGGTACGACATGTGCAAGACGTTAAAAATACAGGACCGTTCGTCAACAGAGTGTAGTTTGTTATGCTGTCCCATTGTGTAATGTCTTTCAGCTATTCTGCTAAATAACTAATCTAAAGGCAGCCAAAAGCCGCCATAAATGAGACTAAGACAGTAGGGGGTGGAGGTACACAGCAGATTTATATGTAACGGGGCGCACAACTTCAAGCCCAAACGGAAACACGCGTCTACCATCGCTGATTGTGAGGCAAACGAAGGAAAGAGAAAGCGGTAGGGGGAGGAGGAGGTGGGGTAAAGCGGAACAAACCGGTGCCGGATACACGCTGTAGCGGCTCGCCCGCACTGCAGATTAACCCTTGGGGCGCCGAAGATCCTAACGGCGGGTGAGTTCATAAAATTTCATCTCTAGATCATTCTATGTTAGATGTATGGCGTTCATGTTCACAGTCTTAAACGGCCACGCTTGGTTACTGAATGTCTTTCGAAAACCTGCCGTAACCGACACGTGCAGGTCAACGGAAGAGAATTCAGGTGAGAAGCACAGGAGAGGTGAGCAAAAGCCCGGACGCTCTGCCCTCTTTCCGTTCAAACATCTTAACATATTTATGTTATTATTCACATCGCTGTAACACGCCGTCTTTATTTTACGCATACATTTTCTTGACCATTGCATTATTAGTCAGGGTCTGACACCGGGATTTGTTCTGGGTAGCTGAAGTTGCTCAGGCAGTTTTTGACATTGCTGCAACATAGGAAACGCACAGCACGTCTAAAAACTTTCACTGACAACTATGCAACAACGGCAGCACAGACCTTGCGAGGCAATGATATTTTCAACGCGTATGCAACTGTAGCCTATTCCAAAAATGACAAAAACGACCGATAGCAATAAATACATTTCTAATGAACAATTTCAGTACAAATAAATGAAGCTTCTTGTAACTTTCATATCTGCCAAGACGCAAACAATGCATTCGTGTTAAAACAACTTGAACTGTTGGAGAACTGGTCGACATTGAATAAACGAATCATGAGTGATGACTTAACTGACAGGGACAGCGAGCATGAATTCAAGCTTGTATTTCTTAATATATTTTCCTATATAACAATTGATCTTCAAAATTCAAATTGGCCGTTTAGTAGCTTGCCCTCTAATTGTACACTGTTTGCCCGTATTTACATAACATGATTTCACTTTTTTGAACGCTTCCTCCTTCAGTGTTATATGTTCATTTAAGGGCTATCTATCTGTTTTTTTTCTTCTTTCTTTTATTTCAAATCAATTGGGGTTTGTAGCGGGCTACAGCTCGCGATTCTGTCCAGAAGGGCAATGTAATGCTAAGGTCATTTTTATTGATAGCTTCAGCACTAGCTTGTTTCATAACTTCAGGAAAGCACGCTTTCTTTTAATATCCGTTACATACAGACACACCGGTACCTGCAGTTGAGAGAAGAGGCAAGGGCACGGTTGTGGGTTCTAATCTTCCGACAGATACTGCCTTATGTAGAATAATAAGCGTCTGGGTATGGTGTCTGCTAAACCAGCAAATATTACGGCACTCTTGGCATGTGCCCAACTCACAACCATGCGGTTTATCATTGAAGTCATTTAACCGAGCGGGAGATGCTCACTTGCACGAGAAGCAATTGGTTTCTGACCAAAAAAACGCACAGAAAAATAGACAGGCCTTCTTCATAAAATAGTTTCCAGTCAAGCTTTGTGCAAAACATTTTTAAAACAGATTTTTGGCTTTTGGTTTTAAAGCGACAAAATGAATATGATGAGAGGTTGGAAAGCGGAAAGCGTTATTTGCGTGCGGGCCGCTAGCGGGAAAGGCGCAAGGTGGTATCTCAGAAAGATAATCTGGGGGTTATAAGTACAGACGGCAAAATTCACATGAGTTGGATTTGATAGGGACAGTGTACAAAGTGAGTGCACCCACTGATATTTTGACCTGGGTTCATCTAGTTCCGCTAGCTATGTAGCCAGGGCTTTACGCATATGCAGCAGTGGCATTAAAACGTAACTTACGCTATCACGAGGGTCCACCTGACCACGAAGAAAGCCTGTAGTGGAAAAAGAAAACAATGAAAAAACACCACTTTCTCTCGTGTGAGGTAACGGGTTTCCCATCCTTTATACATTAGTTCAGCAGACGCTTTTATGCTGAGTGATTTACAAGGTCCCTCGCCTTAAGGTTCCTAAGATGTCTCTCAAAAGAGCAACAAAAAACCAAGGGAATGGATATAAAACAACCTGCAATATATATTATTTAAAGCAGCAAAAAGGCTTACAGCTCCATGTTATGCTGAAGGACAAACCCATGTTTTTTAAACAGGCGGTCAAAGTTCACACTTTTGGTGAGGCAGTGTCCTCTGAAGGTCTGGACTGGAGAGAGGAAGGGCTTGCTCTGTGGGAAAAAATTATGTCACATGACCATCAGGAAGTATTTATTCACAGAGGCAGTTGTCAATGCGCACCATAGATTGCCACCTCTTGTAGTAGAAGCAGACACCCCTTGGGGTGTCAGGCTTGACTCAGTGGTGGGTACTGTAGTCTATAGGTTAAGCCACTGTGACTTTATGGAAAAATAAAATTTTAAGGGGGACACTTGTGCCTCTGGACAATGTATAAGCCCCTACTTATGACACACAGTGACCTGCAACACTGTGACATGTAGGGTACTTGTAGGGGCTGCTCCTTAAATTTAGCAAAAAGATTTGGTCCCTGCCCAGGTCACATGACCTCTAAGATTAGAGGTCATTTGACACCCTTCTCCACCCAGCTCGCCCCTCTCCTCCTGCCTCAGCCCCAATTCCCCTCTTCCACAAGTTCTCCTGTCTATCATACTATATATCCCTACCCCCTAAAAAAAACCCTCTTTACCTTCCCTTACCCATGCTAATTCTAGTGACAAAGGATTATCTATTGCCGTCGTGTTATGGCCCAACGATTGCACTCTCAATGGCTACTTGGAATGTTGGTGACTTACGAATATAGGCCTTTTAGTCATTAGCGCTAATTGTAAGTCTCGCTTTATAACAAGGTCAGCTAAAAGCATAAGTGAAAATGCAAAGGTAACGCAGACAGTGGGTGAACGTGCTTTGGGTTTCCAGGTTCAACTGCAAACGGGAAAGTATCTGGAAATGACACCAGATGTTTGGCATAGAGGGACACAGCGAATGAACTCAGTCTTTTTAAACAGACCTTTCAATCCAATTTGTTCAGAGAGTGAGTAGAATGCAGTGTGCGTTTGTATTTAGGCGAGCTTGATCAGCATTGGATCACATTTTTAAAAGACATTTCGGAACGCCCTGCTCTGATTGGTCGGTGCACGGTTAGCCCCGCCTCCAGCACGTCCCCGGGTCTCCTTCAGTCTCGTCCTCGGGAAGCGGCGACGGAACACTCTGTGGCTGCTCCCGATCGCCGCAATCAGAGCGCTGGCGTGCGTCAGGTACCACGGACGTTCCTAACGGCGCCAGATCGGCAGGGATGCAACATGTGCGCAAAACCAGTCACCCATAGTGGTCAGTCCTGTGTTACACAATCTATCTTTCCACACCACGTGCATTATACGTACAATATCCCGTTATGTCACATGGAGACCCATTTATTTATAGAAGTCATTATCAATTTAAGATTTTTGGGGGGACCGTGATGCTTTGGAGCGGGGAGTGCTGAATTTTATATTAACATTGCCCTCTCCATTTCCTGGCTACGAGTGAGCTTTCTGAAAGCGTCCTTGCACCTATGAGTCATGGCTCGCTGGAGAACACTATTTATTTCCCCAGTAGAGCTTCATCACTGTCTGTTCGCACAGCTCGCTCTCTGAGCCTCACGGTGCGGTACGGTGCGGTACGGTGCGGTACGGTGTGGTACGGTGCGGTACGGTGCGGCGACTTTTCATCATTTATCACAAGGAGGAGGCTGGCCGAGGGTTCGAACGCGCGAAGGGCGATAGGGAGGGAGAGAGACATAAAGAGACAGAGAGAGAGAGAGAGAGAGAGAGTCAGAGAGACCGAGAGACAGACTGAGAGAGACAGAAAAGAAAGGCACGGGAAAGAAAAGAGATAAATAGACGCAAATTTAAAGACAGAGAACTGGAAAAAAGAACGAAAGAGAACAGAGAAAGAGAGAGGGAGAGACAGGCAGATGGGGAGAGACTGCCACAGCCTGAGGGATGTTGCACAGGAAAATACAGCATCACATTTCCTTTAGCAAAGATGAGATTATATTGCAATTTAAAACATTGTGTTGTTATTGTAACTGTTTTATTTTAATTGATAATTAATACCCCCACAACCCCTTATTATTTTCATTTTTTGTTATCGCTTGTGTCCGTATTTGTGCCTTTCGGGTGTGTCGGGTTGATAAAACTTTTTGTTTGGTCATTAAATTTAAATTAATTTATTGGATAATTTTATATTTAATTGCAGTTCAGGGTTTTTAGGAATCGCTGTTGAGGGGTGACTTTCGTCTACCTGAAATATCTGTCTGGGTGAGTGGGAGGTCTGAACTGTCACTGGTTGCTTGGGGTAAACGCCTTCATATCGTTACCGCAGTTTCCTCTCAGGGGCAGGTCACAGTAATTTTATAATACCAAACAAATTTGTTCGTTTCGTCCGTTGTTTGTATCGTCTGTATTGATAAACATCTAGATTTAGATATCTAGACAAGCTTTGTCACTTGTTGATTTTTAGAAGCTAATCATTTCAAACCTGACCGTTTCAGGCTCAGGTTACGGTCAGATGGTTAATTCCTCGCTAGCATCGCGGGCTAGCAAAGCCAGGAACGCGAAACCGCAAGATAACCGCGGAAACCGTGTCGTTACTTCAGCCGACCGCGGCCGTCCCCATTGGTTGGGGTGAGTGGAGCGGCCTCGAAAAGCCTGTGACGCTCGCTCACTCGCTCGCCCGCCGTCAGCCCCCAGCCCCCAAAACTGGGGTCACACAACAACCCTGGTGTCATCTACTGCTTTGATCATAGAGTCGGGGGGGAAGGGGGGAGGGGGGGGGGCGTCAGAGGCGAGAAGTCTAGAGATCCAGGATGGAAGTGGGAGAGAGCGCTGGAACGTTTGAGAAAGCGGACACACAAAAGAAGATCTGGGTCTTACGTGGAAATCAGACATTTTATGCCCTCGGAGAGCGGACCGCAGAGAAACAAACTGACAGCTGCGCTACAGGTGCCTTGCATTTCAAAAATGACAGTTTGAATTTGAATTTGAAAGAGAGCGTGTGCAGAGGAAGAGGGGGGGGTGTGCTGTGCGGAGTTCTCTCCAGCTGCACCTCTCCCCTGCTCACTCAGCGAGAATCGGTAATGACACAGGCGCACAGCCTGCCGATGAGCATGCATAATGAAACAGGGATAAGGCCGCCGTGACATCACCTCACGGGTAAAAATAGAAAGGCCCTCCGCCAATCACAGAGAAGGCTGGTGACGGCTAACAGAACAACGCCAGCACTGATTGGTGGATACTGCTTCCCGGATACCCATAGGGTGCAGAAGTACATTGTTATTCCCTATTCCTGATTGGCAGTGGCACAGTTCACCCTGTTCTACACGCTACAGTGCCTTAAAGGGGACCTTCAGAAAACATGCAGCTCAATTTAAATAGGTAACATGAATATATAATACTACAATACCACATCATACAGCGCTCCAGACGGTGACATCACCTGGGCGCAACGCAGAGAACGGACTCACAAAATTTAGCGGAGGCTGCGGGGCAGGAGCGAAGGCGAGGGGACGCACACGCTGACTTGATTTCGCCCAGATTGGTGATTGATTGATTATGCCTGGCCAGTCAAATTAGATCATTTTTAAAAAGGGAAGCTATAAAGTATTTTTTTTTTAATACAGGGGGCATTTACTTCATAGGCCAAAGACCATATTATGACACTCGCTCAATAACTGCCATCTATTAAGAACATAAGAATATAAGGATAGATAATAATGAGAAAAGGCCATTAGCAAACACACAGCACTGCGTCAAAGCCTGGATCTGAACAACCCCCCCCCCCCCCCGGGTTTCTGCCTCGATTGCATGACCTGGCAGTCTGTTCCACACAGCTGTGTGCCATTACCCTCCCGCTAGGGGAGAGCAGCGCATTTCAAAGATGGAGGTCACGGAGAAGCCGGCGGGAACCTCGAGCAAAAAACGGGAAAGCCCTTACCGGGGGGGGGGAGTGCCGCAAAGGATTCTGGGATTTTTGGACATGGTCCAATCAGAGCTTCCCAGGGAGGACCGCAGCACAGACCGCCGACGAGGGGTGGAGCCTCGGAGATCACAGGGTCCGCCCACACAAAAGTCCACGCCCACGCGTCCATCGCAGAGACAGAACGTGCTGCAGCACGCTGCAGAGTCATACATCTGCCCATACATTTGGTTGCAGTATGGTTGCAGAATATTTGATTTCATTATACGTGCAGTGGATTACTTTTCCCTAAGGAACGTTTGTCCACTTTGAGGGTGGATTCATGGGAAATGATTGAGAGAATAATCTTTGCCCCGGAGCCTTATTGACAGAGGGTAGATCAGTGTGGAGTAATGAGTCTTCGGATCTGATTTTGGCTAAGCGGGTTCTTGCGCGGGTTAAGAGAGCGGTAACTTTGTCCTGGGTCAGCCGGCACCGCCAAAAATCCCGGGAAGGCGATGATATTCCAGGCCAAAAGGCTGATCCTCCGGTCTTGTCGTGTTCCGCACACAAAATACGAAATAACATCTGTGGCCGTTTGCAACATCATTACCAAAAAGCCGATATTAGACAGTACAGTGTAATGAGACAGAAGCATCCTAAAAATAGTTTAAAATACCCTATAATAAAAGGCCTTGGCCAGAAACGGTACAGAGAATTCACTGCAAACAAGCTGCCATTGATTTAGCAGCCTTATGGGATTTTGCCCATGTGAGTGCTGGTTATCAGTGCTTTACATCTTCAACCCAAGGGCTCTGCTTCAGATTCCGTTTGATTGCTTTTCCCTTCATCTGGTGTGTTCTTTTGTTTGCGAGTTCTGAATGAATCCTGTTCAGAAATATACACGGGTAAGTTACAGCCTTTTCCCTGCGTGTCTTAACTATTTGGACAGCCCCTCGTTTTCGCCAGTTCACTCGTTGTCCCAGTGCTGCTTTTAACAAGAGCCATTTCCGCTTCCTGATTTATGGCGATTTTATGGTCAATCTGCTAGATTTGGTTCCTCTGGATGCCGGTCACTGCCCCCCATCCCCACCCCCAGTGCCTTAGATTTCTGTGTGTATTGGTTTCTCACAGTATCAAGCGCCTGCTTTTTGTTCTTCTCTTGCAGGAATACAAATCAGGACAGAGGGAAAACCGTACGCGTGCTCTTAAGACAGATGCGAGAGCAGACAACCGCATTCGCTCGAAACCCGGTCAAGCCAGTTACTCCACTTGAAGTGCACTTGACATAGACAGTTACACCATTGGTAAGACCACAAATAATTTTTTAAAGCAGGACAGGAACTTAGAAGAAACAGACACTCATTTCTGTGAAATGGGCAGTCTTATCAAAGTGAGTATATAGAATAATTCAATCTGGTATGCAGTGAGGGACAGTAGCGTTCCCAGAACATCAGTAAGGCAGTCTAATACCAGTGAAGTCACAGCCCGGTCACCTAGACGGACAGGCCAGTCACACACAATCAGACAGCAAGTCAGCTGTTCGGACACAATCAGTCAGCAAATCTGTCAATCAGGCACAATCAGTCAGACTCCTAGTCACGCACCATCAGACAGTAAGTTGGTCATACACAATCAGTAAATCAGTCAGCTATAAACAGTCAGTCAGTGAGACAGCAGGTCATATACAATCAGACAGCCGGTCTTTCAGGCTGTGACACTCAACCAGACAGTCAGAAAAAAAGACAGACGCTGTCCGTCAATCGGCAAGGTCGGCCGACAAGCTCGACGGTCCAATGAGCCGCGGCCAGCCCCTTCAGTGAGAAAGAGCCGGCCAATCGGAAGCCCGGCTGGGCCGGGGAGGCCCAGACGCCCAAGAGCCCGCGGGACCAGGAGAAGGGAGTTGGAGGGGAGGGGATAAATTGGGAGAGAGACTCCCGGCGACCCGAATGCAGAACCTCCTCGAGCAGAACTTGGACATGGCCACGGCTCTGCTCGCCGGAGAGAAGCTGAAGGAGCTGATCCTGCCGGGCTCGTCCCAGGACGAGAAGGGCGGGGCCCTGGCCGGCCTCATGGTCCAGCTCAAGCTGGAGCTGCCCTTCGACCGCGTGGTCACCATCGGCACCGTCATCATCCCCATCCTGCTGGTCACCCTGGTCTTCACCCGCAACTTCGCAGGTTAGGAACTTCGCTCGTGGGAACTGCGCAGCGATCGCGGCGCGCTGCGTCAGGACTGGAGCTTTCCCGTCCCCAAGGCTGATTGCATAACAATAAGGGTGGTGATTCGAGCTGGATAAACTGATCTAGGAGCAGCATGTGGTGGTAGACTTTTTAGGCAGTTCTGTGTCCTCAATATCATAATCCTACGAAGAGTGTACTTATTATGTGTCATACACTATACGTAGTTTTTCAGAAGCCCAGCTGTGTATGAAATTTGAAACTTAATTGATCAATCGACGCAGCTGATTAGACAGTTAACACACCTCACCTGGTTTCTTGGGCGAAACCCAACACCGGCAGACCAGCATAGCTTCTCCTGAACCAGGGTCACAGTCTACCGGACTAGGGACTACCTGCCCTTTATTTGTATCAAATAAATGTATCAGTATGCTCGCCTGACCATCTTTGTTAAGGGATAAGGGCCCACGCTTAGTGTGCGAGGTCCTTATGGAGATGAGGCTGGGCTGGTTTGGGCCGCTGAGGAAAGTGCTGAGTCAGGTTCTCTGCATAGCAACACCAACCAGCTGTGACTGAGTGCTTTCCTTTCTTAAGGGGGGGGCGGAGAAGGGGGGGGGGGGGGGGGGGGGCTCTCTCATCCGCATTCCCCCGCACCGGTGCAGGCCCCTCCTCGGGGCGTCGGCCATCTTCGCCCGGGCTCTTAAAGGGCCGGCTCGCGGACGCTCGGTATTTCTCGGCGCGCGCTCGCTCGATGCGCTCGCGGGCCGAGCCGCGCAGCCGGCTTCGCGGTAACGGCGGCTCGCGGCCGGCCGGACGCCGGGGTTCTCAAACTCGTCCCGGACCCCCCCCCCCGCGCGTGCTGGTTCTACTTCCAGACGCTTTGGCGGTCCCTCGACCGTGACAAGCCGTTAACGGTTCTTAATTAAGACTTCTAATGTCCACCGAGGGACGGTTTACCCTCGCACGGCCACAATGTGCCAGAAGCTAGCTAAACATGACATGAAGAAGGAATGCTTCACTGCTCCACATTCACACCCCTAGACAACCAGCCAGATCAACTGATGGTTTCCTTTCCTGTAATGTAATATTTCGCAAACAATTCCAAAAAGGGAAAAAGGAATTAATCATATTTTAAATTGATTACAGGCTAACCAGTGAGATAATTGAGGCTCTAATTGCTGAAAGTGTGGACGCTGAAACTTAATATTTGTGGAAAAATTAAAAGCTCAAAATGAGCCAAACTTGCTTCGTGCTTAAGAAAATAACATACGGTTTCAGCAACCCTTAATTGGGCGAGAGATTGGCTGTAAGTTAAACCAGCAAACAGAAGAGGGCCCTGGGGTGGAGTTGGAGAATGCTATGGAGCATAAGCTACTTTAAGGAAATGTTGGTAGTGGATAGAAAGGGTGAAACATTAAAGCAGTATCTCATTTTATGCAGTGAATGATAGTTATGTCTTTTATAACAGTAATGAATAACAGTTATGTCTTGAGTTGTGTCAGTTATGTTCATAAAAAGGAAAGAGCAGTAATACTCCTTCCTGAAAGTATCTGACCTTTTAGGTTCCAAAATGATATACTGCTACACTCCGGTAACCGCTAATGCCCCGCTCCCTGATCTCCTGACCCAAATACCGCTACACTCAGCTAACTGCTAACACCCCCCTCCCCACATCTGCACACCCATATACTGCAAAACTATGCTAACCGCTAACACCCCCCTCACCACATCTGCCCACCCATATACTGCAAAACTGCGCTAACGCCCCCATCTCTGCCCTCTCCAGAGGAGTCCATCTACTGCTACACGCCGCACAACTTCACCCGCGACCAGGCCCTGTACGCCCGCGGCTACTGCTGGACGGAGCTGCGGGACGCCATCCCGGGCGTGGACCCCGCCCTCCGGCCCTCCCTCTTCGAGCACAAGTTCCTGCCCTACGCCCTGCTGGCCTTCGCCGGCATCATGTACCTGCCCGCCCTGGGCTGGGAGTTCATGGCCTCCACGCGCCTCACCTCCGAGCTCAACTTCCTGCTCCACGAGATCGACAACTGCTACCACCGGGCGGCCGAGGGCCGGGCGCCCAAAATCGAGAAGCAGATCCAGTCCAAGGGGCCGGGCATCACGGAGCGGGAGCGCCGCGAGATCATCGAGAACGCCGAGAAGGAGAAGAGCCCCGAGCAGAACCTCTTCGAGAAGTACCTGGAGCGCCGCGGCGAGAGCAACTTCCTGGCCAAGCTGTACCTGGCCCGCCACCTGGCCATCATCTGCCTGAGCTCCATGCCCATCACCTACCTGAGCGCCTACTACGCCCGCCAGCGGCAGAACGAGTTCACCTGCGCCCTGGGCGAGCTGCCGGACGTCAGCAGCCCGCCGCCGCACCGGCTGGACGTCAACTGCAAGCTGCCGGCCGTGCAGCTCCAGCGCATCATGGCCGCCGTGGACCTGGGCCTGCTCGCCGGCGTCAACGTCATCATCCTGCTCAATCTGCTGCACCTGTTCGTGGTGCGCAAGTCCAACTTCGTCTTCGACAAGCTCCACAAGGTGGGCATCAAGACGCGGCGGCGCTGGCAGCGCTCGCAGTTCTGCGACATCAACATCCTGGCCATGTTCTGCAACGAGAACCGCGACCACATCAAGTCGCTCAACCGCCTGGACTTCATCACCAACGAGAGCGACCTCATGTACGACAACGTGGTCCGCCAGCTGCTGGCCGCCCTGGCGCAGTCCAACCACGACGCCACGCCCACCGTGCGCGAGTCCGGCATCCAGACGGTGGACCCGGGCCTGGACCCCGCCGTGCTGGCCGTCGGCGAGCTGGGCGGGGAGCCGCCGCTGGTCGTGAAACGCCCCCGGAAGAAGATCAAGTGGATCCCCTCCACCAACCCCCTGCCGCAGCCCTTCAAGGTAGGACCCGGTACCCCTGTTTCGGAGAGTCGGACTCTCCCCTGTGTCCACCAATCGGACGTCTCACTACAGGAAATCAGAGCAAAGCAGTCCCTTTTGTTTTACTGTAATTGCTCTCAAACTTGACCCTGGGGGTCTCCTGTACATGCTGGCTTTGTTCCAACCGTAATCATAACCTTTACTGCAACAAGCTCTTAGCTGCTCTCAGTTAGACTCTTTAAATGTCTGCTGAAGGAGGGTTTACACTGTTAAGGCCAGATTGTATCGGAAATAGGCCGCGCCTTGTCCCTCGGTCACATTCAAGGACTGGTCCATCAGTCCGATCAAAGAGTGCTCTCAGTTGCCGTAACGTGTCACATGGCAAGCGGATTCCTTTTTTAATCGAAAGTGTGGAGACGCGGTCATCGAAAACCGTTTGACAAAAATGAAGAGCTCAAAGGTGTGAAAACAGAGACGACCCAAAATGCACTGTCTACAAGCACTGTGTCACTGTGTCTACAAGTTTTCATGGGGAAAAGCGTGAGAACCTGAAGACTTTTTCAACAGCCTTTAATGATCAAAAGGTTGGTGGTAATTGAAACCATCCAGGGATACATTTTTAAAATATATATACATATATATTTTTTGAGCTTATCAGCTGTACTGGACAGGACAGTGTAGAGAGACAGAAAGAAAGGGGAGCGAGAGACAGGAAGAGACATGCGACTGGATTCTAAAGGTCGAGGTCGTACAGGCTATGCCACTAGACACCCCAGGAATACATTTTTGAACGCAATATATCAGCAGTATGTGCACTGCATTTATGTTGTTGGTTTTATATTGTTGTAAAATCGTTCTCGCGGTCGGGTCTTTTGTGTGTGTATATTGCACCTCGCTGGAATTAGGCCTCCTGTCATGCCTTTCATGAGATTACACCGCCACAAAATTTTTACATGGAAATAAAGTCATGAAATCAAATATAAAAATAAAACCATGCAGGAGCGAGTTGTGGATATCTCAACAGATTTTCATATTAAATTCGCTAAATATAATACTCAAATGAAATGATTTGTTGACCAAAGATGTATGTAAACACACATTTATACAGTGTGTTGAGTATTCAATACCATTATGATCCCTCAGTCATGAGCTGTTTTGTGGGACAATCATCTTGTTTTAATTTGTTGTACATTTAATTTATTCGTTTTTATTTATATAACGTGCACAGTCATTCCTACTGGTATTCAGCAACCTATCAAGAGAGAATTGCACAACTTTCTGGATTTTTTTTTTTACATAGCATCCATTCATTCAGCTGAGTATCTATATACACGGAAGAAATTCCGTTTAAGTACCTTGCTCAAGGGTACAATCTTATCCAATCCGGATTGGCTTTTCAAAAAAAAAAAAGCTCACTTCTGCGCTCAGCCCATCCAGTTAAGGTGGCGATCGGCGGGTCGTCCGAAGGGGAAGCCCCTCACTCGCTCTCTCTCCGCTCTCTCCCCTCGACGCGCAGGAGCCGCTGGCGATGACGCGGCTGGAGAACAGCGCCAAGCCGGAGAAGCTGAAGCCGGTTCGGCGAAAGACGGTGATGGACAACTTCATCAACCCGCAGCTGGACACCAAGAGCACGCAGCACCCGCCCATCTCCAAAGGTACCGGCCTTCCAGAACGTTCTCTTCGTTTCCAGGCTCGCCTTCTCCCCAGAATGTATCTTCTCTATCTTTTCCGAAAGTCAGGAAATGACTTCAAAACTTGACCACGAGCCCTTTTTAAAATGTTTTTTTTTCCTCCATAACGTTTCTTCGTGCAGAGCTTCATGCCAATGCTACTTTTAAAAAAAGTGCCGTAAATACATTCTGAATCATCAGCTGGTGCATCCTCGTCCATCCCTGTCTATCAGTAAGCAGCCAGGCTCACATCTGTCACCCGCAAGCCTGACAAAACCAATCGGCGTCCATCTTGATTGTAGTTCACCGGCTTCTTTCTTTTCAGAATTAAATTTGCATTGTGCTTCATTCTCAAGCTTGTATACCCTCCTGTTATGTTGCGGGTCAAATTGACCCTTTTTAAAGTTTGAAAATCTAGGAAAAATACTTAAAAAAATTTTTCAGTATGAAACTTCTTCTACTGGCCTTAATTAGTGTAATCAACATTTTAAATGAAAATCGTTCATTTCATGTATTTGCAAACCCCCCCTGTATGTTTATATCACAGAGATACTGTTCGGGTCAATTTGACCCGGCAGTGAAAGTGGAGGCTAAAAGGGGTCAGAAGAGTTAAATTTAGACCATTTCTTTCTTTGCAGATGTGAGACATAAGGTATTTCCTACTCCCTCCCACCATATTTCTCCCCAATCACACACACACACACACACACACACACACACACCCGCATGCACACACGCACACACAGACACACACATACACGTTTGTATTGCTATACTTGTGAGGACTTCCCATTGACTTACATTCATTCCGTAACCTCTAACCCTAACCCCAACCCCAACCAATACATGCCTAACTCTATTCCTAACCCTAAAACAGCCTCTTGAACTTGTGGGGACCAGCAAAAGGTCCCCATCTTGCATAATTTTCCTCATCCTTCTATCCTTGTGGGGACATTTGGTTCTCACAAAGATAGTAATACATGCCGATACACACACACACACACACACACACACACACACACACACACACACACACACACACACACACACATTTCACCCCAATCTAACACACACAAATACACACATACATACAAACACTCTTTCTCCTTATTATCCATTATCCCTACCTCACCTGTAAAGTGTGAGAAAGTGGAGATATGCCGAACTGTTGGTGATCAAGTATAGGGCCCCTCAATTGTCCAAGTTTGTCTTCACAGACACCACAGCCCTAGTGTCTCATGAGCACTCTCCATAAAAATGCCGAAATCAGCATCAGAGAGGACCAGAAACCAAGCATGATCCTAGATTACAATGCCACCAAAGGGGGGGTGGAACAACTTGGACAAAGTAACGGGGTCCTACAGCACCAAGCGAATGACTGCGTGCTGGCCTTTATGCATCTTTTATAACATAATTGATGTATCGGCCTACAATGCATTCATCATCTGGATGGAGATTTTTCCTGAGTGGAACGTGTCAAAGCTGTATAAGAGGCGCATCTTCCACGAGGAGCTGGGGAAGGCATATGGTGGTACCGCATATACAACGGAGGCAGCACAAGGACCCCAGCCACTGCAGCCACAGTGAGGGAGATCCAGGAGAGGGCTGCACCTAGTACACCAGTGCCTGAGGTAAGTAAGTGTGTGTGTGGTGTGTGTGTGTGCGCGCGCGTGCATGCGTGCGTGTCAGGGGATCGGGATCAGCAAAAAGACATAGTAATCATCTCCCTCATCTTTCTAGGTTGCTGCTGGGGGAAGAAGGAAGTGGAAGAGGTGCCAGGTCAGCATGACGTCAAGATGAGCACGACATGTGCAACGTGCAAAATTCATTTGCAAAAAGCATAACGTGACGACATGTCACTCGTGTGCTGTGTAGACACACAGATACACACACACACACATACACACGCCTCGTTCATATTGCTCAACTCTTGTTCATTTTTGTTCATTTCTTCATTTCTAAACATTGCATAAATAAAGTTTACTTTCAATAAAATCCTTATGACTCATTTGGCTTGATTTTAAGTGAACCGGTAAATTTGACCCTGAACAGAAGAGGTGTCTCATCTCTATTTAGCAACATCACCCCATGAAAAAAAAATGTTTAAAAATGTAAAACAAATTTTAAAAAATTAAATGTTATGTAAAACTAGTGTATTTTATATCTAGGTTTTTCCAATATACAGAAAAAAGAGAGTTTGAACATGTATTTTTTATGAAAAACGAGTGAATTATCCTAATGAAACCATGATCTGTGAGAGGTGAATAACACCATTGCACTAAATTTTGATTGAATTGTTAGCAATGAGGTACCCACACAATGTTCATTAGGATTTTTTGGTTTCTGACAACTTTTGGATGTTTAAACATGCACTGGGTCAGATTGACCCGGGAACATTTTTGCTGTACCTAAAAAATGAACAGAACAGGAGGGTTAAGCTTTGTATTCACATTTTGTTTCGTATTGTGTTATATTCTGAAATTTGTTTTGTATTTTCTGTTAGAGGGGGTTACACAATGTATTTTTTTTTAGTATTTTCCTTATTCTGTATAATTTTGTATTTTGTATTTTGTGGTGAAATTATCACAGTAGGTACAGCAGTTGTCTGGCAACTGGAGAATTATCAGTTCCTTTCTCGGGCTTCTGTGTGTGTGGAAGTGTTCCTTGAGCGAGACACCTCACCCCCCCACTGCTCCCGAGCGCCTTGCACGATTGCCTCGATCACCTCTGGTGTGTGAGTGTGTGTGTGAATGGGTGAATGAAAGGCATGGCCATTGGTGTGTGAGAGTGTGTGTGTGTGAATGGGTGAATGAAAGGCATTCATTGTAAGTTGTTGCTGGAAAATGCGCTCCATAAATGCAGTCCATTTACCGCTGATGTGACATTCTTTGGACATATAATATTTTTACTCCTCCACGTGCGTGCACATTCCCTCCCACCCCCCCTTAACCCCCCCCCCCCCCCCATTCCCCACAGCCACAGACCTGACCGGCGGGTGCCTGGAGAAGAAGCATGCCCGAAACTTCTCCCTGGACGTCCAGCCCTACACCCTGACCTTCCGGAAAACCAAGGTCGAGACCGTCCAATCGCAGCCCCACCCGCAGGAGCACACGCTGGACAGCGTCTTCATAGAGGGGACCCACACCGTCGTCCACGCAGTCCCCGCCCCCATCGCAGGTCAGCCTCCTACAGGAGCAGCAGAGAACAGCGTCTGTAAACTCATTTCTCTGGGCGAAATACTTACCTCATAAATAAAAAATTGTCCCAACAGTAACACAAAGGTAACATCATATGCAAATATTTTGTTTTCTGTACATGGCTTCGCTAACATCCCAGCTGACCTGTAAATGAGCAATAATTAATTAGAGCTTTAAAGAGTAGGTTTTTTGGAATGTATTTTCAAAATTTTGGCACTGTTCTAGAACTGCTTTCAGTCACCAGTAGTGATCATTACATCAGCATTAGAATGTTCATGCTGGTGAACGGATTGTTACATCAGCATTCGAATGTTCACTTGAGAACCTTCTAATGCTGGTGCACTGATTGTGATCTTACACATTAAAGGGGTTCATGTGTTTAATTAATCTCTCTCACTCACTCTCTCTCTCTCTCTCTCTCTCCCTCTGTCTACAGAGAAAAAAGACACTCTGATAGAGTCCCCTGCTCCGCCCTTCTCAGCAGTCACCCTGCCCAACTCCTCCTACCTGAACGGGAGCTCGCCCACCCAGCCCCTCCCCCCGGAAACGCTCGCCCCAGCGGGGGAGCCGGACGGCCAGGGCGTGGCCTTCGGCCGGAACCCCGCCCACCCGCTGCTGGGCATCCGGCGCGCGCTGTACGACGAGGAGGAAGAGGAGGAGGCCGAGTCCAGGCGGGACAGGCTGGCCGCGAGGCCCGGCGGGGAGCTGATCGCCGCCGGCGAGTGCTGAGAAGGGGGAGGGGGGGGCGAAGACGACCCTCACGACCCCTCCCCCACCGCCCCCCGCCCCCCGCCCGGCTCCGCCCCCCGCTCATCCCACCGCTGCCGCCGTTGTGCTGGATCCATTTTAGCTGCGCTCGGGCGTCGGGCAGAACGGTTGGAAGGTTGGTCTGGCTGGCTGATCCCAGAACAGTGCTCTCAGGGGCGCCCGCTAACCCAGCGGAGCGCTGCGTTTAAGGAGACCGATCCCAGATCTGTTTCCTGTCCGCCGCCCATCGCAAAACCCAGCGCACGCCGACACGCTAACAGCTAAAGAGCAGGGCTGCATTAAAAAAAAAGTTCAGCGGCTGGTTGCTAAGCGTCGTCACCGCGCCCGCCGACAGTAGTCATAGAATTCAAAAAACACTTTCATAAGCCGCTCTGGATAAAAGCGACTGTAAAATTATGTAAATGCAAATGTATGGCCTGACACAGATTCTTAAATACATCGCTCACGTAGCATCAGTAACGTACAGTCTTTAGGCACCATATACATCACATTACAGGCATTTAGCAGATGCTCTTATCCAGAGCAACTTGTGCAACTTCTTACACAGCATTTACACTGCATCCATTGATACAGCTGAATATATATACTGAAGCAATGCAGGCTAAATATCTTGCCCTTTACTACCCTGTAGCGCTTTCAAAAGTACACTTCTAGATACCCAGTGGTGACTCCATTCACTGTAGCACTCATATGGACCAAAAAGGAAAATGAGGGGGAGGGGGCAGACCCTGACCACCGATCCAGGATCAGCTGACCAAGCCCAAACCCGATTGCCAGCTGCTGCGTGCGAGAAGGCTGAGACTGATCCAGAGTCAGTGCCAGGGGGAGGTAGCACTGCACTCCTCCTCTCTCTACTCACGTCCTCCTGCAGTGCAGTACTCTAGCGCAGCCAATCAGTGCACTCCAGCACTCTGACACAGCCAAACAGTGCACTCTTCCACTTGGGTGCAGCCAATCAGGGTACAGCAGCACTCTGACACAGCCAATCAGTGCACTCTAGCACTCTGGTGCAGCCAATCAGGGTACAGCAGCACTCTGACACAGCCAATCAGTGCACTCTAGCACTCTGGTGCAGCCAATCAGGGTACAGCAGCACTCTGACACAGCCAATCAGTGCACTCTATGACTCTGGAGCAGCCAATCAGGGCACAGCAGCACTCTCGCGCAGCCAATTAGTGCACTGCAGCACTCTGGACCAGCCAATCAGGGGGAGAGGGAAGCAAATGGAGGAAGAGACTGTACTGCATCACGCTTTAGCTTCACCACAGACCCTGTTTCAACCCACGCTTTTAAGAAGTCTGTGCGCTTACCACCAAGAATCACGCTCACAATTTTGCTGTGCCCAGAGACACAGTCTGGTAGCCAATGTTTGGCTTTGAGCCAGCAACCCCAAGGACCTAGGGGGGTTTAAAAAAGTGGTGCTACAGAGGTGAACCCCCCTCCCACCATGCTCACACGTCACCTTGGAAACTCCCCATGTCAATGACCAGACGTCATGTGACCACAGCCCAGCCTGGCGAATGGGCTACACGCCGTCAGAATTCCGAGCTCACACAGCACACTCTGACACAAACGTGTCGTCGGGTTCGCCTGATTGGAGGATATAGATATGGCACCCATCCTATTACGCGCATATGATTGGCCACCAAAGACACCACCGCTTATCAGAGTGAATGAAAACAATAGTAGTATGACGATAGCAATTATATTTACATACTGTAGTTTTTCTAATCAGGGATAATGTGATAAGAGAATCACGGTAGAACATCACAGTGGCGAACCTCCCCCTTCACCCACCAGCTAATCGACAAGCAGCGCCTGGAAGCCTACTGGACTGTTATTGGTTAGGGTGCAATGGGGAAATGGAATAGATTGGTTGTCTCCTTCCTGCTACGGACAAGCACACCAGCACCATTCACGGATGCCAGCGGTTGCAGGAGGACAACTTCACAGGAAGCGCGCAGGAGGATGCTGGGACCTCGGCTTTGAGTGCAGCCTCACGCTGGCAACCCACAGGTACTTGGGGAGGAGGGGGGAGTTGAGTTTTTGGTATGTAATGATAAATATGAGTTCTCTTTACCAGAGCCCTCCCAGAACTGAAACACTGTCAAAAAACTGACATCAATACCATTATTTAAAAGTAACTTCCACACTGGAATTTACCGGAAGAATTACATTACACAGAGAGTGGTCAATGTGTGGAACGGGTGGCCAGGTCATACAGTGGAGCCAGAGACCCTCAGTCTCCAGGCTTTACGTTAAAGATATCCTCACCTAAATAAAACAAGATAAAGTCGCTCTCCCTCCCTCTGTCTTAAAAATATAACGTTAAATTTGGGCGAGATGGAACAATGAATCACTGTCAGTCGAGCACTGTTACAATAGGCTAACATTACCATGATAATAATAATTGAATAGGGCCTAATTGTGAAATTATGAATAATAATAATAGTAATAATGCAATGTTAAAGCACATGTAGCTTTTCCCAGGAGTCTTTTACACAACAGTATATGTTCATTAATGTCTGAAGTGTCCATGTGTATCACACAAATGCGATCAATTGTGCCTCCCCGCTTACTGTATGTCTGTTGACGCATCGAGTTGCAGAGCAAATACACAGCTGGCTAGTTTTACTCTTTAGTTGACTTGCTCAACAATGTCAGTTTCCATATCATCTGTCCTTCGACAGACTGTTTCGTTGAAAAGGGGCACTGTTCTCAGTGCATCTGCTATTTTTTTGTCCAACATAGTTTCAGCAAGCGCCACAGTAGCTGGTAAAATTAGCCCTGCGGCTATCGTAAAAGTACTAAAGTTTTTGTAGCCTTGGCCACGGACAACGATGCTTCCAGGGCTTCGACAGGTCGTCCTAACTTTTCTCATAGTTTACTGACTTTCTCTAAATTCAGACAGCTTTCTGTGTAGCAATTCAGCTGTCTTGCCAACACAAATAAGGTGTTCAGTTGCCGGTTTAGATAGGATGGTTTCATATTTTCGTTTGATAACATTTCGCCGCAAAGTAAACACTATGGTTGTGGTGGATCGGAGGCGTGAAACCAAAAATAACACACTGCTCTTGATATTGACGTACCGCTATAGCTTTCTTTTCAGCTGTTTCTCCGGTGTCATCTTCGTTCTTGCTGCTCGGTGGTCCGTTGATAAATTTTAATAGCACAGGCTAGCTAACCTTAAGCTTTTCGACGGGCAAATATTGCTAGTTACCATTGGCAACCACGTGGCTTTGTTAACTAGAGGCGTACGGGAGAGAGAGTCAATTCGCTCAACACTTCTTAATTATGGTTGAACGGGGTGAGTTCTAATAATGGAATGTTTTTTTAGTATTATTGATAATATTATATTCATTTGTTTGTTTTATCTTTGTGGTTTGCATTGTTTTCATTTTAAATGAATGTATTTTTTTATTCTACATTAATGTAGGTTTTCATTTCAACCCTAATTTGGCACACCTGATTCTACTAATTAGCAGCTCAATGAGATCTCCAGCTGTTGAATGTGGTGCGATTTGTTAGGGTTGGAGTGAAAACCTACAGGATGGTAGACCTCAAGGAACCTTTGTTTCACAAAGAAAACTCCGAGTTGAGCCTATTTGGGGAAAGCTAGGATATCACTCCCCTAGGCCATTCTTGGGGTATCTTTGTTATGCAAGAAAACCCACAAACATATATATATATATATTCCGGAATATCCGGAATCTTCTAATATAATTTTCATCCTTTTTCAGGAACCCTCCCCCACCCCCACCCCTGTCAAAGTGAAGCCAAGACGAGGGTGCGTACAAGAGGAAAGCTGTTACGTGGAAGTCAATATGTATAAAACATTTAAGGAATAAAGCTGCAATACATTTATGAGTACAGCGCATATACATCAACACCACCGGAATATATATGCACTTTTATCAATATATATATGTGACACACTGTATTTTTACAAAATGTTTTACAATATATGTAAGTGTATACGAGCACAACGTGAGCCTACTTGTTCTAGCAAACTCATATAGCCCTACAGGACATCACATAGAACAGAAACTTGCTATCCATTAAATTAAAAATATATAGTTTACATATGATGTCAAATTTCATTCAGTTCATCGATGAGATTAATAACAATGCAAACTGTAGACCTATGAGCTCAGATGTGTGTTTCACAAGCAATATGTAGTTATAAAAACATAATTAGCATGTTGTCATATTGCTGCTTGCACACAAAAGTCAAGTGGTCATATTGTGATATACTAACTTGTCTATTTCAAACAACCCTCTTTCTGAAAATTTATAGCAACCTTTCAAATTATCAATACCATACATTTTTTGCACTTCTGGTCTGTTTGAACATGTAATCCCTGTATTCAGGATTTGTGCTTTATTATACATGTTCTTTTTTTATAAAAGAACAGCATTCACCATGGAGCCTCCCAACAGCAAAGCACCATGGGATTGTTTTCCAGAATTCAAGATGTTTCCGCCGTCATGTGCCATTATCAAAACAATGAGCCTATTCGTTGTACTAACTCTCCCTTTAAAATGCAATTCTGAAACATCATGAGTGAGTGTCTCACTACACTGCTTGAAAATGACCCCATTTTATATTTCTGGGATCCTTTCCTTGGTGTTATTTTACTGAGTTACTGGTGTGATGTCTTTTGACTGTTGGAAATATGCTCACAGACAGAAAACTCTCAGTCAGACAGAAATCAGCTTTCAGCTTGTTTGGCTTGTCTGTGATTTCCCGATCTGAGGGACCCACATCAGCTTCCTTTTTTTTTGGCTTGCATTCTCACGTGACTCGGCTTCAACATCAAACGCATCTTATCGGATCCGTTTCTTTTGCTGAAAATCAGCTAAAATGCCCACGCTCATGCAGACTGCTTGACTGCCTTTCAGGGTCAAAATTGAATGAAACCAGCTTAGTTTCACAAATATCTAAAATTATAAATCATGCCATCTGATATACGGATAATATAAGGATATCAGACAATCATGGTGGCGACGGCATTTACTCGTGCATTCGACCATAAGCAAACCAGCTATCGCAAGATTTAAAATGGATACGTTCTGATGCTGGCAACAAATGCCACAATGCTGTCTTGCTTTAACTTTGGTGCCAAATCTCAATTGACTGTGCCAAGCACCCAATAAACGCACCATGCACGGTCCTGTATGCAACTGAATCAGTCCGTGGGACAGGGGAAGTATCACTAACTTGCTTGCTAAGAATCGGTTAACGCTTTCATGTGGATTGTTTTGTTAATACTTTTGAAAAAACTTTCATCCACTTTCACTTTCATGTCATATTGCCAGGGTTCTGTAAGTCACTCTGGATAAGAACAAGTGCTTAAAGAATAGGTAATAAACGTGATTCAACTTAAAACGTGAGGTTTGGATTATATGTACAAACGTGACACACTAATATTTAATAACTAACCTTTGTTTTCTGGGGCGTCTTTCAGAAAAGGCTTCTGTCACTATGGCAACCAGGAAGCAGTGGATACCAGTCACAAAGTGAGGGGGGGGCTATGGGGCCTTGATTAAACTGAATACGTTTCTAAAAATTGCTGGCAAAGAGACCAATGGGTAAGGGATAGTGCAAGGCCTTAGATTCTAGAGACCCACTCAATATTCAGTTATTCTCAACATTCAAACCATACCATGGCACCAGACATTCTGTCCATGTGCTTGGCTTTTCTTGAAGATTCCTGAACCGTATTATAGCACTGGAATGTCCTGTTACAAACTGAAAACTGATGTGGGAAGGACAGAAGGATCATGGGAAGATGACAATCTGGTTGGTCTAAAGAATCTGTAGTGTATCTGATACTAATGCTGGTGACATTGTTTATCTCCTACCCCTCAGACTTGTGGACACATCGTGAATTTTCTTCCATCCAATACCTACAGGGAATAAGGAATAGCCAGAAACGTATTTACCAATCACCATTGGCCTTGATCCATCCGTGGTTACCAACACACTCCGTGATTGGTGGTGCTCCTACCTATTTTTTTTTTACCAGAAAGGTGATGATGTCCCTCATCATTTCTTATTGCTCCAGGCTTCAGTTGGTTGGTGCAACTGGTGTAAAATCAAGCGTGGGACCTAGTCCCCGCCCAAACCCCCCCCCCAACCTCTCCTCTTCACCCGCGAAGCAGCATAGATCGCGGAGCTCAACGTCGCCCAGAACCTCGCAGAACACGTCGACATACCCTCGAGCACTTTAACGACGACGATAATTACCCGTACGATATTCAAAGCGCTTAAGCTCTTTCGGATGACATCATGGCATCGGTGTGTGTGTTGTGATATTGGCAGTGAAGTCTTCCATGTTACCCCTGCTGCAAACCAGGGGCGGGGAGGGGGTGAGGGTTTCCTGAGGGAATGGTGTCAAAGGGAGTCGTAGAAGTAGTTTACAATCTCACTAGTAATCAATAAAACATTTTTTACACAACCTGAGGAGAGGAACTGTCTTTACTTGTGTTTTGTGTTTGGATTACTGACCCGTGAAGAATGAGCACGCGTTTGTTTTCAACTGGTGTTCATTTTGGGGGGAAAAAATACTGAACTTTTATTTCAGGCCTTTGGGTTAAAAACACCTTTTCAGATATGATAATTTACCTAAAAATATATTTAAAAATGTAATTTGTTCATTCAAAAAAGGAACACCGAAGATGTACACGAACACATCCACATCCACAGACACACATAAACAGAAGGGCAGGTAGTAAATGTCCCAACAAAGCCAAAAACACTAGCATCCCCAGAGAGTTATGGGGGTCCCATCCATCCATTATCTATACCCGCCACTACATGGCAACACTGGAGAATGTTTTATGTTGGCTGGGATGGTAGTGTCCTCAGATGATCAATTAAGCAAAACTAGCATAAGCTAAGTGAATTTCATTAACCAAGTTGAATCAACATACAACTGGTTTTTAGCTGTGGCTCAGGTTAGCATTAGCCAAGCAGAATTAACGTACATGTGTTTTCAGTGTAAGTGTCTGTTGAGCTCAGCACTTGTTGGTGTCACAATACCGGCAGAAACTTGACTTCCATCGTTTAACCTTGCATTGCTCAGGGGTCCTCGAACACCCTAGAGCAGCCATCTTCCTCTTCCTACGACGGCAAAAATGTGTCAGTTTCCAAGACAACCCTTCAAATTTCGCTGAACCCCAACCTCTCCCCAACAAATCTGATGAGGTTTAGGGCCTCCAGCTCAGGCCGCCGATGACGTCGTCGGTCACGTGATCAGCTTCTTGAGAACCTGCGCGCGAGAGACGGCGACAGCGAACCAGCTCAAACTGGATCAATCCGGATTCACTCTCCGCGTGACACGACCCTTATTCAGTCACACTCATCACACTGTTTCACGTGGGTTTGTTCTGAACACTCGTGGCACGTCTTAGTCACCGGTTTATTCGATTGCGCTGAGTTTGATGTCACCGCGTACGAACGCAATTCAGTTTCGATGCAATTGATCTGATTTGGCCCCCCCGGGGGACAGTTTGGTTGCAGCTGCGCGACAACGATGACTCATCTGATTAACTCCCTTTGTCATGAGGTAACGATGGGAAGAACAGGAACGCAATATTTCCTGCCTGAATTCATGAATGCCCATTCGTTCCTCCTACCAAAACAAAGCTCCTGGTAAGTGTGCTTGTGACATACTCAAGTCGTCTGCCTCTGGTTGAGATTTTTAAAAAAAGAGAGTCTGGAAATGAACAATTCCTGATTACTCAGGATAATATCATGAAAAAAAATCATAAAAACTTGCATAGCACTCGTTCGCTATACAGGATACAGCCTGTACACTGATAGCTGATAATTCACTAAATTTTAAAAATAATCAAAAATGCACCATACTGCATTGATTACAATGCCATTTGCAATTTCAATCACGTACAATAGAAGTATTTTTATAACTGAAATTTGAAGTGCACAAGGCCTTCAAAATAAGAGCGCAAAGACTCCTCTGCGCAATCATGTCACCATCTCAAAAACCTTTAACTGCTCGACCGCTGCTGGGAAATAAAAAGCTCATTTTTGGAAGGCATCCACAGCAATTATTTGTGCCAAATTTAATTATAGATAAGACCTGTCCAGGTCAGCCGGATCACCTTTGTAGGTATCATAGCAATGCAGACTGCTCACCCAAACAGCAGGCACAACAGAACAGTCTTCTCTCCTCCTTATCTGTCTATTTCTGATTATACACACATACAGTACTGTATAACAGAAGTAATAATAAAAAAAGATGTCACAGTAGGCCCGATTTCGTGTATTGCATATCAATGCTTTGTGTTCACTTTGTATTGTATTTCTGTGCAATCACAGAGCATCCTGGATTAGTTCCTCACCACTCTTACCCAAAATGGACAATATGTCTATGGTGCTACACCAATCTATATTCCTCGATGATTTTTGTAACTTCCATCTGCCAAAATAATTTATAGTTTACTCAAGACTCAGATATTAGAATTTTACAAAATTAACATCTCGTGATTCTCATCTGTTGGAAGGGAAAAAAAACAAGTGCCCTTTAAAAGGACTTCAAATGTCCACACTCGCATGTTGCCAATGTACTAGTAAGTATGAGACACGGACAATGCTTTTAAAAATAAAAGAAATCAAAACCAAACTTTATTGAAAACCAACAATCTACCAAGCTTCTACATGCTGCTTCCAAGAAAACGACATCGGAGAGCACATCTACACATTTTAAATTGACTATGATGGCAGAAAATCGTTGGGCACCCTTACAGGCAACATTTTAATATCAAATGGCAGCAGGTCGCTTACCATCGAACCACGTCAATATGGCAGTGTTTGACAGTGGTTGGTTCAACACCCAAAAAAATCATCTAGTTCCCAAACACACCTACAGTAGCTCAAATTCATTTTACCTGAAAACACGAAACAAATGACAAGTGTAATATACAAAAGAACCACCGAAAATGACCCCGGGCTAACCATTTGACGCTAAACAGCGTCACTCTGGGGAAGAGAGAAATGAGACGGACCAGGTGCTAGCGTGCCTTATAGCATGAAATTCCAAATGCTAACACGACGCTAGATGTCCTTTAAGGGGGGGACATCCAGGGCTTATTTCTTTCCTTTCAATAAAAAAGACAAACATGGCACTTGAGCACCTCTGAAAAATTTAAGCTGGACAAGTTTCAGTAAATGTATAGCATATAAAATGGTGGAAGGAACAAAATGGCCGCTTGTAAGCTTTGCCACTTTTACCAGTACAAGGAGACTGCATCGCACTGCTGGAGGTGGGTTGCCAGTGGCGCTGCAAATGCCCCTCCTGGTGCATTTAAGAGCAGAAGCCCTACCTGAAGACAATGCTACTGTGACCTAGGGGGTAAAGGGCAAAGAAAGGGCACAAAAAAAGACGGCTTTCGGGCACTCGGTACTGATTTGACAAAACCAGAAACGGGTACCTGAAAGCCGGTTAGCGTTCACCGCGGTTTGTCAGGACCGCCTTCGGTGGCGAAGGCGACTTGATTGGCCGCATGCGGACATCTCCTCGAGAGGTCGCCAGTATACTTAAAAACCGAAATAAGTATGTTTTTTATTTTCCACGCGGGGACTGTGAACCTGATCAAGAGGGGTGGGACCAGTGCCGGTTAATAGGCGCAAAAACCACTTCAGTAACGAGAAGGGCCAGCAGGAAGTATCTCAGATCGGATTGGATGAAAGTTCTCAGGTAGGAAACAGCAATTCATAAGATGGGGACACAACCACGTCAGTTTAGGAGACGCAGCTCAGATAAAACGAACAGTCCCGGGGTTTAATCACTATGAGAAAACAAAGGTAAGGGAAGGCGGAGCCTCGGGAGCAGGAAGTGGGCGGGGTTTCGCATAATATGACGGGTTGGGCTTTAGGTCGAACGGCCCCATTCCGATTGGTTGCCGGAAGTGCTCGTGGTGAGAAAGCATGGAAGAGGACCCAATAGGAGCACAGAGCACCCGGGGGGAAGGGGGGTGAGGGAGGGGGTGGCTAGATGGCCAGGTGGAGGGTTATGGGGCAGTGGTCGCTCCCCATGGCTTTGCCGCGAATCTTGCTGTCGCACAGGCTGGGGAGCAGGGCCTTGGAGAGCACGAAGTAGTCCAGGCGCCAGCCCACGTTCTTGGAGCGGGCGTTCATCATGTAGGTCCAGAAGGTGTAGGCGTTGGCCTGCTCCGGGTACAGCTCCCGGAAGCTGTCGACGAAGCCGGCCTCCAGCAGCTGGGTGAAGCCCTCGCGCTCCTCGGGGGTGAAGCCGGGGTTCTTGCGGTTGCCCTTGGCGTTCTTCAGGTCGATCTCCTGGTGCGCCACGTTGAGGTCGCCGCAGAGCACCAGCGGCTTGCGCCCGTCCAGCTCGCTCAGGTAGGCCCGGAAGTCCTCGTCCCAGGTCTTGCGGTAGTCCAGGCGGACCAGGCCCCGGCTGGCGTTGGGCACGTAGGCCGTGACCAGGAAGAAGTCGGGGAACTCGGCCGTGATGACGCGACCCTCCTTGTCGTGCTCTTCCTTGTCTGCGCCCGGAGAGACAACTTCAGCTGTGTTTGTACACTTTTTAAAACCGCAGTTCCTTATTTTTTACGCCAATTTATTTTCCTGCATAACTTTCAATACTGTTTTTACTACTGAACCCTTTAAGAGGTAAGATCACTAATATGTGATTAGAACGTGCTTAACTGAACATTCTAATGCCGATGTCACAATCACTACTGGTAACAGAAAACAACGGAGTTCTAGAAGAATGACTAAGAATGAAAAAAAAAAACCTACTCTTCAAAGGGTTAAAATTCCTTTTTATCATGCATATTTGCTTTCGCTTTATGCAGGGCGAACCAATCACTGTGCTGCCATGGAGAACCAGGACTTTTTGATTTGTTCAGACAGGCCAGCGATTGACAGGACATTGGCTTTGTCCTCCTAATTTGCACGAAAGCTCACACTGCTGCGACTAGGGGGTGTGGTCTGTGTCGGCGAGGGGGGGAGTGGGCTCACCGATGCCATAGGTGACGGACAGGGGCTCGGTTTTGCAGAGCATGGCCACCCCGCTGTACCCCTCCTTTTCGTCGGAACCGGCCCAGTACTTGTGCGGGTACTCGGGCATGGAGGTGATGTCAGCAGGGAGGGACTTCTCAGCGCACTTCGTCTCCTGCAGGCAGAGCACGTCCGGGGCCTCCTCGCGCACCCACTGAACGGGGGAGAACGCAACCAATCAGAAAACGGCCCGGCCGAAATACAACCAATCAGAAAACAATACAATACAGTGTACGAGCAACGATCTGTGATCTTATGGTAAATATTATTGCCCAGGGCCCAGGAATAAAATACAAGAATATAATTTTGTCCATGCCCCAGGAATGTGACCGAGCAGCCCTGTGGGGGCCACTAGCATTTGGCTTCATTGCTGAGAATTCTTTCCTGCCATCAAAGAGTGCAAAAGCCCTTGGATGTGTGCACCTATGACATAACCAGAGGTTGACGACTTGGGTGAGCTAATTCGGGTCTGAAGAAAAAGAAAAAGAAACAATACTTCCTGAAAAATCAGACAACCAATCAGCAAGCGATACCTGGGGGGGGGGGGGGGGGGGAAGCAACCAATCGGCAAATCGCACAGGGAAATACGCAGGCACTCACGTCCAGCCCCTTCTTCTTGACCCAGGCCCGCAGGCCGTCCACGTTCCAGGAGGTGATCTTCATGTTGGCGGCGCGCCCGTCTTTGGAGGTCAGCTGATCCGGCGGGTCTTCGTACAGCACGGGGGCCTCCGGCTCCTTCCCCTTCTTGGCTTTCTTGGTGTCTGGAGCTGGACGTGGAGACAAATAGGGGAACGTTGGCAACTTTTTCCCCCCAACCACAGCAACTTTCCTCTCAACATACATAAGTTGGAAAGACAAATGGGAACATGGGCAACTTTTTTCCCCAACCATTTCACTTGGAATAAACTGACAATTTTCCAAGTAACAGACATTGACACAAATTTCTGACCCAAGAGGCTGTAACGGTACAGAATAAAAAATAAAAATCCTTTCACTGCATATCATTAGGGGTTGAGTTGACAACCATTTATGTACTTTTATGTATGAAAGGGGGATAAAAAAACTTCTGATCTTTGACAGTATTACAAGGCTTCCATTCTCGGTCCAGGCACCCACTGCGAAAATGGCGGCGAACACCATTTCTGTTACCTGCGCCGTTGTCCTGATCCACATCTCCAGTTCCGTCTTCGGCCTTCTTTCCTCTCTTCGACATCTTTGCGATCCTTCGGTCTCCACAGAGCCTACGCAGGCACAGGACGCGGGACGCCCGAAACGCTGAAAGCAAAAATTAAACCATTCTGCAATTTCTTTACCCTCCGTACGATCAATGATGCCAAAAAGTGCCCCAAACGTAGGCTACGATAATTTCGCCATTTCACAATGAATTTATTAAATTCACTAAATTCCCTGGCTGCTGATTCAGGATCCGGTTTGCCTTTTCACATACAGTATACCATGAATTGTAACGTTACAACTCTCAATTATAACGATTACATGTTTGAGCGATTGCGATTTAATTGTAGGACTGGCTTCAATTAGGGCTTAGGGCTCAAACTAGGGTACAGCTAGGGTTTGGGTTTGGGTTAGGAAAACGGTAAGTCTGAGGGTTGAGGCAAGTTTACGGTTGTGTTTAGCAGCTTGAAGAAAGGTTAGGACAAGGGTTTGTTAATGATTTTGAATGAACCAAAAAATTTCTCTAGTAGCATGAGTACCTATGACCATACAAAATGTCTAATAAAATGCATATTTTTCAGGGAAAACATTTGTTTTTTAAATTACCTCAAACATTATTTTGCACCTGAATTGTAGTATTCATGATATTTACCTTGTTTTCCATTAATTTTAAATGGGTTTTCTGATGTTTTCAATGGTACCAACCAAATTTCTCTAGTAGCATGTGTACCTATGACCATACAAAATGTGTAATAAATGCAACTTTAAGCCACGTTCATTTGTGTTCCGCCCACACGCGATTTGGAGAATAATGTTAACAGGTTATCCTGCTAACTCACGAACTGTCCGTTAAATTTTTCACTTCAGTGATAGTTGGAATAACTTGTTTACGAGCTAAAAGTTGTGGAGACAGGTTGCGTATTTGATTGCCGTTGCCGTCAAATTCCATCCTGAACTTCCCGAAGAAAATTCTGCAGGCCCAATCGTCAAGTAATCTAGGGGAATCCCATCCACGGTTGCATACGCATAATGTGCACTGGTTGTGTAAATTACTTTCAAATGTTAAGTCAAAGCAAGTTCAGTTTTGCATGCAACAGAGTTTTGTACCTTCGAACCCATGATTAATTATCAAATCTACATGACGCTGAAGACGGACATGCTTGAAGCTGCAGAACAATAGCGTTGGCTAAAATCGACCTACATGTTTGAATGCACGCTCTGAACTAAGAACACTGCATGTAATAGTATGGCTCTAAATCTCTATGAAGCAAATGTTATACGTTTAAAATGGAAAGAATTGGGGAAGTTGGCGGACTAAGATGTCTGCACAAGTTAACAAGCTAGCATGCTACAGTTACTCCCAGGCATAAAATGGACATAACATAAGGCCGAAGCCAATCATAAGCATGCACAGTCATGTCTGCAGTGACTTCACTTTGAATGAATGAACGAAAGCGAAAACCTCGTTGTGATTAAAGACGTTTGGCACAAAGTGAAATGCATGTCCTATCTCGAAAATAACCGGCTCTTACCTTGCAGCTTTTCTTATCAAACAGAATCACACCGACACCGAACCACACGCCAGTGCCACACGTTAATCTCACAAAGCAAATCGCTTTACAGAACCGATACGCCGTTGCACCATGTGAGCCTCTAGAGGTTGTCTAATTTTCTGCCTGATAATAAAGAGCATCGTTTTAATTTAATTTGGTTTTGAATGTTCTATTTCGGGACAATGGAACTAATAAAGTATAAGCCATTTGTTGGTATAAAGAAATATGTTATCCATTATTCATTCGGACGTTATGTATGTACTCTTTTAGTAAGGAAATATTTTTTGCTGTGTCCTCCGAGTTTGTTCAAGTTGGTCCTTCCACTGAACAAGGTACCATACGCATGAACAAGTTGTCAACACTGGTATTAATAATAAAATTTGCCAAGTAATGCAGAAATGTTCTGTAAATATTTTATTTGTAGCTGATGATTTTACGCTTGTATGAATGGTATTCAAGGATTAGTATTTGGCAAGTATGAGTCGTCAGGGACATAGATCTAGGTGGCTGCTACAGGATAACATGGAATCGCGCAAGCGTTTTACATACTAGCTGTACCTAGTCATCCAGCTTGCAACCCATACGCTTTAAAGGGTACTTTTTTGCTCTTTCAGTTTCCTCCAATTGCAATCAGTTTGATGTTGATGGCAGTCGCTCGTCACCTCATGCATCAAATTACAACGTCCAGGAAGATGGTTTTAAGATGTTGCGTCTAACTTACTGGATGTTGCAGAAGTCCTCGTATTTAGTTAAAGATTTGTGCATTCGATCTGGATCCTGTGCCTTGTAATTTTACTCGTCCACATCATCATGTGCGTTGAATTAAAAAAAATGACTGACCTTGATTTAACGGTAACATTAGCTTAAATCTGTATCTTTCCCAGAAGCCACGATGACAGTGGTGATTGGATTCGAAGGCAGTGCCAACAAGATAGGAGTGGGTATTGTGCGGGATGGCGTGGTCCTCTCGAACCCCAGGCGTACCTACATCACACCACCAGGCCAAGGCAAGTCGCCCCGTGTCTCTGCTTTCTCGTGCAAGTGCACAGTGTGATGTGATTGTGTTTCAGAGAAAGTCCTACGTGTCCTGAGGGGCCTCAAGTTTTTGCTTGATCTTGGTTTGACTTCGCTTTGCTTAGGGTTCCTGCCCAGTGAAACTGCCAAGCACCACAGGGGCGTTATCCTGACTGTCCTGAAGGAGGCGCTGCAGCAAGCAGGCCTCAAACCTGCTGACATTGACTGCGTGGCCTACACAAAGGGTGGGAGATGGCGGTCAACTTTATCGGTTTAGCGGCTTTCATTTTCTGTGATGCTCTTCGTCCTCTCCCTCTGTCTTTTTCTTCCTATTGAATCTCTTACTTGCCGTCCTCGTTTGTCATCTTTTTCCCCTCCCTCTCTTCCTCCCTCTGCGTACATGGAAAATGACATGTCATTGCTTTGTTATTTTTTAGACAAAAAAAAAACTGCTGTTGGCTGCACTAGTGCTAACGCCAACGGGATTGTCCTCATGCAGGTCCAGGGATGGGCGCCCCGTTGGTGACCACGGCCCTGGTCGCGCGGACAGTGTCCCAGCTGTGGGGGAAGCCGCTCCTGGGGGTGAACCACTGCATCGGGCACATCGAGATGGGACGCCTGGTCACCCGCGCCAACAACCCCACCGTGCTGTACGTCAGCGGGGGGAACACGCAGGTCAGCGGCCCCCTTTGCTGGTCGGGGTCATGCGCCATCCGACCGGAAGTCAACGATGAATTGAACTCTGAACCCAGTCTGGGAAGAGCACTTATTGTCACGGCGATAGGCCACGCCCGGTATGTGCCGGATTTGGCTGGTCAGATTCTCAGTGTTTCGCGGTTTTCTCAGAAGTTCGACGTATTTGATGCACACTTCCTCTGTGCCTCACAGTTCATGTTCGAATGACCTTAGACTGGCCTTGGTGGATATGATGTGATTGGTTACAAAATACTGGTCACGCGTCAGAAAGTGGGCGGGTTTATCGCTCTTAACCACTCCGCTTTCAGCAGGCTTGTAGCGGAACAGTATACGCATGGCAGGTTAAGCTCGTTGTAGGTAAATTATGTAAATCGTTATGTGCTGAATGGCCTGGTCTCATTGTCATGCGCTCTTATGTGTGTTGTTTCCTAGGTGATCGCGTACTCGGAGCGCCGCTACAGGATATTCGGGGAGACCATCGACATTGCCGTGGGGAACTGCCTGGACCGATTCGCCAGGGTCATTAAGGTGAGCCGTATGCCATCTTGCTACAAACTACCAAATACCTCCAGAATAAAGGTATCTATAAACTACAATCAAAATGGTGGCAGGTTTTCAGGCGGAAGCGGTATAAACGTAACAATGGAAAATTAAAAGGGATTATAGTTTGGAAGTACGAAGAATCGGAAACAAGTATGGCAAGTATGAGTTTCTTTGTGTTCAGATCTCGAACGACCCCAGCCCCGGATACAACATCGAGCAGATGGCTAAGAGGTAAGCCTTGTAATCATGCCTCAATTTGAGTTTATGACGTGCCATAATTTTACTGACTTACCGTGTGAGCTAGACTTGATGTTTATGGCTATGGATAACTGCTACGTTATGAGAATTGTACCTTATTTGACTTGTGTTCTGCAGTTGTAAGCTGTCAGTTTTTTGCAAAAGAGTTAGTGTCTTCATTACCTCTCGTTGCCTGGTGCATGTGCAAGGATGGGCAAAAAATACGCTATTGTGTCATTTGTTTCTCATCATAAAATATCTCCCAAATACATGTTTCTGTAAACCTTTTAAAACTATAATCCCAAAATGTACCCATAAACTACCATCAAAATGGCAAAAGTGAAGGTTGCTTTGCAGGTTACAGTGTTTTAAACTATCCAAAACAGGCCAGCAACCCGTATTACAAATAAAATACCTGCATGAAGCATGTATTTGAAATGCTGCCCATGCCTGGCTGTGTGTGTGTGTGTGTGTGTGTGTGTGTCTGTGTGTGTGTGCGCATGTTTCGACGTGTTTTAGCAGGGCCAGCAGAGAATAGTGTTTTATCGTGTTTTAACAGGGGTAAGCAGTACGTGGAGTTGCCCTACACGGTAAAAGGAATGGACGTCTCCTTCTCCGGAATACTGTCCTACATCGAGGTGAGGGGGAGGAGCCTGCGTCGATAATGGGGAGGGGTTAGCGCTAACAGGGAGGTGTAGACGACCGTCTCAGGGAGCTCTTTGCAATAACCGGGGGAGGGGTTTAATGTAAGCGTGGGAGGGCTCAGTGGTTGTAGGGGGCGTGTCCTTTTGGAACAGTGGGCGGAGCCTATAACATTATGAAACTGTCTTCGCAGGAAGCGGCTCACAAGATGCTGGGCTCCAAGCAGTGCACGGCAGAGGACCTGTGTTTCTCTCTGCAGGTGAGGGACTGAACATCAACCCCGAAGGGTTAAATTACCAGGACTGCAGGCAATCACTTGTAATGTGTTAGCCTACATTCTGTACTCGGGCAGTATGTGCTGTACGTAGTGTCCTGATGTACCTGTCCGTCTCAATGCAGGAGACCTTGTTCGCCATGCTGGTGGAGATCACGGAGCGAGCCATGGCGCACTGCAACTCCCAGGAGGTCCTCATTGTCGGGGGAGTGGGCTGTGAGTGAGGGGCCTGCCGCAATGCATCATGGGAGCTGTGGGCCACAGGGACACACACGTGCCCGAGAGAGACGCACACAAAACACGAGAACGCGGCCCGATTTGCAACCTGCCGCATCCACTTTCCATACGTACATGTCCTTTATGCGTCGCTGGTTGTGTAAACCTGACCCCTTGTTTGCCTGTCAATAACTGTCGCTAACCTGTTATCGTTAAAGTCACCATTCCAGCTATACACAGACAATACAAGATTCAAATAAACCCTGGTGGACACTGTTGAAAATCACATCTGGGAGTTAACTGTAAATCATTTTTTTAAACACGGGGCAGTACTATAATAATGGCAGTTTGGTGACGTGCTCCGCTAATGCCCGCCCCCCCCCCACAGGTAATTTGCGGCTGCAGGAGATGATGGGGACGATGTGTAAGGAGAGAGGAGCGCGTCTCTTCGCCACGGACGAGAGGCGAGTCAAACAGGAAGCCGCCATTTTTGTAGCCGTCTCTTCTTGCAGCAGTTGCATTTGTTTGCGCAGATCTACACCGGTTGGTTGGGGGTTTGAGTCCAAGAGGGGTTAACTGACCAGTCGTCGTGGCAGATTTGTTTTTGAGTAACCAATCGGCATGGCTGATTTGATATTCGCTGACTGTTTTCGCTGGTGCGATGTTGACTCACCAATCGGTGTTGCTGGCTTCATACTGACTGACCAATCGTCCCTCAGCTTCTGCATCGATAACGGGGCTATGATCGCGCAGGCCGGCTGGGAGATGTTCCGGGCGGGTCACGTGACCGAGCTGCCGGACTCCTGGATCACCCAGAGGTACCGGCCAGGCCCTCTGTATTTAACCTGCGTTGCCTTGGAAACAGTTCGGCGATCTACAAAATAAATCCAGGCCTAAACTTGTCGTGGTTTTTTTTTTTTTGATTGACAGGTTCAGGACGGATGAGGTGGAAGTCACGTGGAGAGACTGACTGACGGCCAACTCGCATCCAACATAGCACCTCTTCGCCCTTAGCTCCGCCTCCTCACGTGACAGGATGATGATGTCACAGCACGTGTCAGAGGCTTCCCTCTGTGTCTTTCTCCAGGGCAGAATTTCACCTGAAGCTGGGGTTCTTAAAATCAGCGCTGGGCCCTCCTGGTCTATCCTGATTGGTGTGTCTTGCATCGTGATGGCCGCAGTGAATTAATTGTGTCTAATTTATGAACGACTGATGAAGAAAAATCAGATCAGTGTGAATGTTGCTCTGTGGGTGGGAGGTGTGACAAACAGAACTAACAAAACAGAACTAACTCCAAACTGCATCCTGGTGCACAGTTGCTCATTTTCTGTATTCTCTGAATAAGCAAAACATAAAATTGTTCCCGTTTCACATGAACCTGTGTGTGTTTTTTTCACGTTGCTACAGCTGTGAGCGTAGACTCCGAACAGTGATTCCGTATTTGCTGGCCTCGCTTTTCTTAAATTTCAAAGTAAGGAAAAGCTTTGGTGTGAGAGTGAGCTAGTACATTCAGAACTTCCTTTATTCGGTGGCGAAACATCTACAAGACTACATGCCGTTTAAAATCCTGCAGGAAACGTACACAGCAGTTAATTGTATAAAAACTAAAGGTCTCTATTAAATATTTTAGACTCTGACGGAACCAAGCCTATGGCACTCAGAGTAACTGGACCCAAAGGAATTTGGAGCTCTTATTCAGTCTAAAGTTCCAGGGCTCTACGGATTGTACGCAGAAGTAAGCTGATTGTTAAAGCAGGTAATGCAGCTTCAGGGAGAAACGAGCGATCAAATTGTTCCTTGGCCACCGTCCCTTCTCCCTCTCTTCTTCCCCCCCCCCCCCGTTTACATTCTCTGTGCTACTTCTTTTCGGCTCTCTTTCTCCTTGTTCTCTCCCTCCTTCCTCTCGTTTTTCCCCCTCCGTCTCTCCCCCCTCTTCCTCGCCTCCGGTCCGGCGACATCACTGAGCCATCTGCACCACCACCGCCTTCCAGGCCTTGTCCTTGTCGAAGTCTCGGAGCGTCCCATTGGCCGCCGGTTGCTACGAGATGGGAGCAAGAGAAGGGGGAGGGGCATAAGGAGAGGTGCGTTTGCTGAGCGCGGCTCTCTCCACAAGTGTCACTGTTTGTGTGTGTGTGCGTGTCTGTGAGTGTGTGTGTGTGTGTGTGTGTGTGCGTGTCTGTGAGTGTGTGTGTGTGCGTGTCTGTGAGTGTGTGAGTGTGTGTGTGTGTGTGTGTGTGTACGTGTCTGTGTGTGAGTGTGTGTGTGTGTGCGTGTCTGTGAGTGAGTGTGTGTGTGTGTGTGTGTGCGTGTCTGTGAGTGTGTGTGTGTGTGTGTGTGTGCGTGTCTGCGAGTGTGTATGTGTGTGTGTGTGTGCGTGTCTGTGAGTGTGTGTGTGTGTGTGTGTGTGTGCGTGTCTGCAAGTGTGTGTGTGTGTGTGTGTGTGTGCGTGTCTGTGTGTGAGTGTGTGTGTGTGTGCGTGTCTGTGAGTGAGTGTGTGTGTGTGTGTGTGTGTGAGTGTGTGTCTGTGAGTGAGTGTGAGTGTGTGTGTGTGTGAGTGTGTGTGTGTGTGTGTGTGTGTGCGTGTCTGTGAGTGAGTGTGTGAGTGTGTGAGTGTGTGAGTGTGTGTGCGTACCTCGCTGTGGTGACTCTGCAGTGTCGTGGTCTGGGCTCTGACCAGGCCTGCCAGGCGGAGCTGGCTCTTGTAGGAGGCGCAGTGCACCACCGTGACCAGCGTCAGCGCGGCCTGCACCAGCAGCAGCAGCGTCAGGATCATCAGCAGCACGTCGTACGACTGCTGGGACACACACACACACACACGTGCAAAGGCGCACACACACACACACATGCGGTGTAACACATTAAAATAATCATCACACCCACGGTGTCACGCACACTTAAATATCCGTTGGACACCCATAGCGTCAGACGCTAACACATGCCCTTGTCTAGCATACCCATAATGCATACAGTTATAGCACATGCATATAAACCCAAACGATCCAAGATCCAATTCACCGCTTTCAAAAGCTCATGCAGCCACACTGGTTGCTCTGTTGCCGTAGAGACCGACCTTAGTGACGGGGTTGTCGTGCAGGAAGATTTCGGCGAAGTTCACCACGCTGCAGGAGAGGAACCCAGAGGCGGAGAAGAGCAACGGGGAAGTTACACTGGCAATGGCAATCAACATCTCCACCTGAGAGAGAAAGAAAGAGAGAGAGAGAGGGGGGGAGAGTATGTGAGGGAGGGAGTGGGAGAGGGAGGAGAGAGGGAGAGAGGGAAAGAGCAAGAGAGAGGGAGAGAGGGAAAGAGCAAGAGAGAGGGAGAGGACAGGGAGAGTGTGAGGGAGGGGAGAGAGACAGCGAGGGAGAAGAGGGAAAGGGAGAGAGAGTAATGACCAGTAGCCTAAATGTTCTTAATAAAACGTCGACCTGAATGATTGCTTTGGCAGGGGTGCAGTGAGATTCCCACGACACTCGACACAGCAGAGTCCCTGCCCACCGTCCGCCACGGACTGAAAGCACGCCTGTTTGATGACACGGCTTTGTGACCCTTCATTGGTTCGCTTTTTGTAAGTCGCACTGGATAGGAGCGACTTAAAAAGCCTAAATATAGTGTAAAGAGAATTTGAATTTGAGAGTAACTCACCAGGCATTTATTGGGGTACTCTGCCACCACGTGGCTGGCAATAGCACTGGGGAAGCACTGGCGGGGGTCACAGCCGTCCACGGACACAGGAAGTGACAGAAGCAGACATTAGCAGCCATTACACTGGTCCTCTTTCAGCGTTAGTATTGATATTGACAACAGCAGGGATAGTAACATCTGGATAAGACAGCTGTATTGCCAAACAACACTGATAACGATTGGCTGAAACATGGTAGGCTACATCCTGGGTAACACTCAAAGGGAGGCAAAAAATATAGCCAGAAAGTATCCACCAATCACTGTTGCCGTTGCCGTTGTTATATTGCTGTTACCAACGTGCTCTGTGATTGGTGGAGCTCCTGACAGAACATTACAGAGAAGCGATGTCTTAACTATCTTGTTCCCACTGTGTTATCTTAGCACAACCACAGCCCCTTCCCACAGGGCGGGGCCACTGACTCACAGCCACCAGGATCCAGAAGAAGGTGGCAGAGAGGAGGGGTCCGGGGGCCAGGGCGTCCATGTTGAGAGCGATGATGCCCCCAAACACTGCGGAGATTCCCACTATGACCTCAATGACCTGGGGACAGGAGAGAGCAGTTACACATTGTGTACATCACACCGTTTACATTGCAGGATGTTAGCAGATGCTCTCATTCAGAATGACTTACAGCTTTTGCTTAGCATCCATTTATACAGCTGGTGGATATAAACTGAAGCAGTGCAGGTTAAGTGCCCCGTTCAAGGGTACAACAGCTACCTTGTAGTCAACCGGTAACCTTTTGGTTACAAGCCCAGTTCCCTAACCATTATACTGCACTCTCACCATTTACTCTCTCTACACACACAGTTGCATGTGGGATAAGAGAGTCGTGATGAGAGAGTTGACATGACCTTCCCGGTAGATAACAGAGAAGAGCTCCACCAATCAACGAGTATGTTGATAACCACAGCAGCAACATCAACAGTGATTGGTCAGTAGTTTCTGATGTTACATCCTGGCTAATACCCACAGAGAGTCAGGAAGTTCTTGTTCTTCTCGTTCAGGGCAAGAAGGCTTGCTTTGTTGGTTTTTACTTGCGTATCCTGTGATTGGAGGAGCTCCTCTCTGTTTTCTGCCCGAAACGTGACATCACAACCGTCTTACCTCTGCTTAACTGAGCCCACCTTTTCCCACAATGCCACACAATCAAAGAGGGGCTTACAGAGTAGGCCTTGATGAGGCGGGCAGGGAAAGTGGGCGGAGTCACAACCACAGGGCCCTCGCAGGTCACTGGCTGGAGGAGGGGGAGGGGGGAGCGGAGAGAAGGGAGGAGGCGGGGCAGGGAGGAGGAGGAGGAGATATAGTTTAGGAGAGACACCTAGAGAGAAAGACAGAGAGAGAGAGAGAGAGAGGGAGAAAGAGAGAGAGAGAGAGACGGCTAAACTCATACACCGCTGACACAGGCGAAGCGATAAGCACCGGGGCGGAGAGGCGGAGGGACCGCGCTCGCGCGCACCTTGCCGTGGCTGCAGCAGTCCTCCGCGGAGCGCGCGGACAGGATGACCGTGCTGGCCAGCAGGACCTCCAGCAGGATGAGCAGGATGAGGTTGAAGTTGATCTAGGAGGGGGGAAACGGACGGGGACTCGTTAGCCATCATCTACAAGTGAAGAGATGAAGGAAAACGCCAGGTCACGCTGTGGAAGCGTTTGGATGTTCAAGTCTGGGCTTGGCGCAGTGCTGGACGCTCTCTAGTCCACTTGAGGGCAGTTCTATTCCAGGAGGGCCAGCTGTATGTGTGCAGAATCTTGTTTCAATCAATTATCTTGGTTCAGTTAGCTAATTAGGAGTACAATAACAGGATAGTTTGGGTCTCTGTCTCCACAACACGACCTGGCAAACTGTTCCACATGGCGACAACAACAAAACACTTCTTGTTACTAGTGCGGAACTTTACTTTGAATTCATTTGAACCCATTCCCTTGTTCTGCTGATGGAGGAGTTCTGCTCACAGAACCTGATGGTAAACTGCCTTGTCTCATTGTTAGAAACCCCTGGATGCCGTGTCAAGCTCCTGCAGAAAAAGCTTGCCTGGGTTTCCAGGGCAAAAAGCAACTGTGATGGCAAAAATCTCACCCCTTGGAGAGAAGGGCATTCACAGAACCATTACCCACAATCCATTGCAATTAATGATGAGAGCTACACACGGAGGTATGCTTATTAAAGTCGTTGGCATGATACATATTTAAAATACATGTACTGAACAAGTATCAAATATATATGCAAATATCAGACCTCAAATCAGGTCAAATACATGTTTGTTTTGGATTCAAATACGCTTTACTGATCTTATCTGGTGTATTGGAACCAATGAAACACTCTCAAAAAGACCAAACCCTGCCTTCTGGGCATATTGGCAGGCTCAATTACACCAGGCAAGATCAACAGAGCACAGAGAAGTATTTGAATCCAAAAAAAATACGTATTTGAGCCAAATACACATTTGTCAAATGCGCGGGTATGAAAAACCGCCCTTCCCCCCCCCCGAGCCTACGGACGAGCGCACGCATGCGCGCACGGACTCACGTTGACCGCTGAGGGGCTGAGCACCAGCTTGCAGCCGAACCACACCAGGCAGGTGGTCGTGACGGCGAAGGAAGACACGAACACCACCTGCAGGTCCGACACCTTCGAAGGCAAGAGCGGTCGTCAGAGCGGAGGTACAGCACATAGGTTGCAGAGGTATAAAACACACAGTTAAAGACGTGAGGAATCTATGTTACATGGGAAAAAGACTGGAAAAAAAGTGCAAATCTGTATTGAAAATACATATGCAGTACTTGAAGTACTGCGTGCTATTTATGACATGATTGACATAATTGAAAGAAAGGAAGTTGTGGAAACAGTGAAAATGTCGCTGGCAGTCTACGTCGTGCTGCCTGGCACCGGTCCTCGTTGTGCACCCAGAACTTCAGCTGATGTTTAGTTATTTTCGGGTTCTCCTACTCACCGCAACGTGTCTGTTCTTGGCAATCGCAAAGCTCACAACTGCAGCTGGAATGCTCTGTGGAACACATGAAAAGCAAGACACATTACATACAGATAAATACACTACTTAGTATTATGCCAATATCATTAGTGTAGCATATGAGTGGCACGTGGCACAGCCTGGACCCTACAGCACGTACTGACCAGGGGTGGGAAAGTCCAGGGGTCCAGGGGTCAGAAAGTAAAAGTCCTGCCGTGCGTTCCATCCACCCATGAACTCACTAATTAGTTCCACCACCTGGCTGTAGAATTGTGCTAATTAGGAAATACGGAGGACTGGAACAAAATACTGGGGAGGACTTTTACTTTCTGAACCCGGATTTTCTATCTCTGAGTATGACAGATCACTCAAGACACTCAGACTGCATTCCCCCCTCCAAACTGACCTGGGATCAGTTTTAAATGGTAATATTGAGCCACCTGCTGGGTAAAGAGCCTGACCTAGGGTCAGTCTGTGGGTAACTCACAGAGCCAGCGGCGCAGCGCAGGTAGTCCATGGCGTCTGGGAAGACGTTGCCCAGGTAGAGAGAGAAGCCCGCTGAGATCAAGAGACTGCCCTGAGGGATGGGGGAACACACACACACACACACACACACACACACACACACACACACAGACACACACATGAACACACGCGCATGCATGAATGCACGCATACACAACAAAGCAATAATTACACTCACCACTGTCTCACTGAGCAAAATGAACCAATTAGCACAACTGATTCTGTAACTCCACATCAAAATCCACCAATCAAAACAGTTGAACCAGCATAAATGTTTTTGATTTTCACAGAGAGATAGTCCATTAGTCCTTCCATAGGCTTTGGTTTTCCCCGTTCCCTGTTCTGTGCCAGTTAAAAATCGTACGAATCCATAAATCTTCCTAATCTTCAAGAAGCAGGATTACAGATTTAACTGGATAACTGCACTGAATAAAACGCGGAACCCTCCCAAATCTGGAACATGGACTGAGATAAAAAGAGCTGTTCCGGGGGTTTACTCAGCCCAGTCAACCAGCTAACTCAGTAATCCTGCTTCATGAAATGCCCGCCAGGTGAGGCGAGTTAACTGTGTATTCTACTGCTTTTATTCATCGAAATGCGGAGTAACAACAGAAAGCATCAGGCTCTGCGGCTCTCCAGGACCAGGACCGCGGAAGGTGCGTGTGTGGGTGCAGTTCCTCCGCTCACCCCTATGAGGGCGCTGTAGAGCCAGGCCCTGCAGCTGAGGCAGTGGTGCAGGGCCGGGGACTGGGGCAGCTGGAGGTCGCTGGCCCTCACGTCCACCGTGTAGCTGTCCCTCTCCGGCCGGTCCCGTTCCGACCGCCGCCCGCCCGTCCCCCCCGCGCCCCGCTCCAGCGGGGGCATGCAGTCGTAGCCGAACTCCTCCCTCGCGGACAGCTCCTCCCTCTGCATGGCCACGGGCGGTCTGTGGAGCCAACGGGCGGGCGGGGCTTTGAGATTCCGAGTGGCTGGCGTGTGAGACGTGGCTGCTCCTGATTGGCTCTGCTCCGTGCTGCCAGGGACCAGACATAACAAATAAAGATGAGATAGCTGTGAGGTACCAGTCTAAAATGGAGGTGCTTCACCAATTGCAGAGGACATTGCTGATAGCCAATGGAATTATAACATAACATTACGTAACATAATGATGAGAACAGGCCATTCAGCCCAACATGCTTGCCATCTGCCTGCCACTAAAGTGTACCTAGTGCTCGGATTCTACAAATTAGCTGGAACCCCAGCAGCGACCCCTGTGGAACTCCACTCCCCACAGCACCCTACTCAGATAAGATCCCCACTACTACTCTTTGTGTTCTACCCTGTAGCCAGTTCTGAACCCGCTCTGAAATACCTCCTGTAATTCCTGCTGTGTTCATTTTGACAATGAGTCTGTCATGTACCTTATCAAATGCTTTTTGGAAACTTAAATATATAATATCATGAGCCCTGCTACAATCAGAACACTTGGTGGCTTCCTCAAAGAATGCCAAAAGATTTGTCAGGCATGACCCTCCCTTGCAAAATCCATGCCGGCTATCCGTTGGGATGTTGTTGTTTTGAAGAAATAATTCAAAATTGTCTATGCTAGTCAATGCTAACTGTGATTGGTGGGCCATTTCTTGCTAATTCCTGGCTAGTACCAGCAGGAATCTACGGATAGAAATTATTTTCACATTTTGTTTAATCATGAATGGATTTTTTTTTTTAATCAATCAACTTTTGCTTCAGTGATATAAGTTTTATTTTTTAAAGACCATAGATACTTCCACTTTTATAGCCGTTCGCTTGGCCAGTCAGTCCCTAAACTCTGAGGTTCATATTCAGAGGTTGTAAATGACTTCTTAAACTGTATCTTAAACTGTAAAGTGACGATTAGATAAATTGAGGACAGGTGAAAAAAAACATACTTTAATCAGCCAATGATGCTGCCTGCTGGACAGATCATGAAAGCCCTAGTGAAGATTTAGCCAAATCAATGGCGGACACAGCTGCCGTTTATTGCGAATGAAGAGATGATTTGGGAAAAATCCATAATAATTATTAAACTGTTTTGTTCAAGGCTCAGTGATGACATTATACATTCAATCCGAAAAGCCAAATGAAATTGAAATGGATTTATACTACGCATTTCGCAAAACATTTGGCATACACGGTCCTAAACCAAGTCATCCTACAGGACATTAGGGCATCAGCGTTGCGGCGTGTAGAATTGGTAAGACACAGAAGATAAAAATGCAATTCCCCTATTTTATGTCCGCACATCCAGTGCAGACTTGCAAAGTGACAATGCGGAACTGACCGGAAAGATGGCGTGTCACTCTTCAGGAAAACCAGCCGGGCATCCAGGTTTGTCACGGACCAGCTTCGTAAAGATGCCCGCTTATTTTTAACGGATCCACATGTCTAATCAAAATGATTATGATTATTATCGTTTGAAAAGGATAAGTGTGCGCCTGTACCTTGTGGCAGAATGAACACTTGAAATGTAAGGGAAACAAGACCAAGTTAAAACCTAATACATGGCTGGACCTAACACACGTGATCCAGCCGACCAATGGTGTAACTTCCTAACTCGGCCGACCAATGGTGTAACTTCATCACTCACTCAGTCAGTCAGTCAGTCACTCACAGACATTTGCGTTTGTAGGGCTGGCCTCGCTGTTGCGGTCCAGCCAAAAAGAAGCCGCGTCCCACTTTTTCGAGCCAATTCGTAGTCAACAAACTGCCTCCTGAGAAACTGCCACTCCGCCTGCACCCGTGTTAAGCGCTCGCCGGGTTAACGTTTAATCTGTTGCGGTCAGTTAATGGCGCACGCCGGACTCGAACCTGTGACCTTAAGGCTGTCTGTTCTCGCGGTCATTTCAGCAGCAAAGGCAGAGAGGAACCCATGAAGGTGCCATCTTGGTTTCAAAAGAGTCCCCTAGTCTTCCTGCTGGCATTTTCAGTTCCCTCTCCCATATTCTCCCACTCCCTCTTCCTCAGTCTCCCTTCCCCCTCCCTCTACCTCCCTCAATTTCTCTCTTTCTTCCTCCTCCGTCTATCTTTCTCTGTATCTCTCTATCCCTCTCCCCCCTCTTTCTTTCTATCTGTATCTCTGTATCCCTGTCTATCTCCCTCTCGCTCTCTCTCTCTCTCTCAAACCTCACCTGTCGTTAGGATCCACCTGTGCGTCCGTGCATCCGGCGGTGCCTTCCGTGTATCCGTCCACGCGTCCGCTTCGCCTCCAGAAACAGGAGCTTTTCAGCTTCAGAGAAGGAGTTTGTTTCTCAGTTTAGACACCTCCCCCCCCCAGCCCCACCGCCACCCCCTCACATCCCCTCTTTGAGAGGGAAAGGAAGAAAAAAAAAGTTTTGGAACAGGATCTTTTCAAAGAGGAGAACAAAAAAACTCCAATCATCGAGAGCTGCCAGCGCCCAGGAAACAAGGGGGGGGGGGGGGGGGGTTGGCCAGGGGGCGGGGGGGGATGGGGGGGGGTCTCCAAGTACGGTCTCTGAATGACAATGAGGTTGCGGGGGTCGTGGGGGGGGGGTTCTGATGAGGAACTCAATGTCTCTCCCCCCGCCCCCTTCCTCATGTACACTCCCACCACAACATGTGCACAGTTTCCTTAGCAACATGTCAAAATGACAGCCCTTCAGGCAGTGGTGTATGTGAAACATGCATTTGCATTTACATGGTTCTTATGTAATACGGCTTGCCCCGCCCACTTTGCTTTTTTTTTAAAATCTCTGTGCAACTTGCAGAGCAACATACCTCTCCGCCATTTTGACTGTAGTTCACAGATGTATTTACGGGGGAGGTGTTTTCTATTTTGCAACATTTGTAGTGCATTTTTGTCCGTCCCTGCTAAGATCAGGCAAGATTTGGGGCTACCCCCACAGGGGCCTGGCCCCCACCCCCTTGACGTCATGGCCCAGCAGGCCCATGTCCCAAAACAAGGCCGTAAATCAAAACCCCCCGAAAAGGGCTGGTAGAAGCCAAAAGAGGGTCCGTTTGACTCGTTCACGCCCTCTGTTGAACCAGGTCGGGGGCGGTCAACCTTCCTGAGTGAAAACCTAGCGACCGCAAACATTCCCATGATGGGCCTCCAATCGCTTTAAAACAAGAGACTGGGGGGTCAAGGGGATGCCAAGATGTGATGTCACTGAGTGAGTCCGGCAGCAATTTTTTCATGCTTCCCTTTGCACCACAACAGTCAAACTAACTAATAAATTACATTAAATTACTTTTTTTTTTTTTTTTTTAATTAAATAAATGGTAGAAAACATTTGGTAACAAGCAGGAAACTGACAGTTCAGAACAGACTGTTCTTTTTCTGTTGACCCAATTTTCACAATATGCAGCATACTCATACTAAAGTTTGTTTGTGTGCGTGTGAGAGAGAGAGAGAGAGATAGTGGGGGAGAGAAAGAGAGAAAGGGGGGAGAGAGAGAGGGGGGGGGCTTACAATAAAGGCGGAGCTTTATCAAAGACCGCGACCTGTGCAGCCTCGCTCTCATGACTAGGCTGCAGCTGAGTCCCCCTCCCCACGCATTATTTCTGAGCGGCCGTATCCCTGGATACTCATTTAACCGCCCCCAGCCCCAGCCCCAGCCCCAGCCCCCCCGACACACACACAGCGATGTAACTATTAAACAGAACAGCAACACATCATTGCAATGCACAGACGCATCAAACAAAAAGATAAATAGAAATATGACATGCAAATGAAAACATACATTTACGCACAATATATAAAAATACATAATGCGGTTAAACCCTTACAGGTGCAACTATTTTTGCAACGTTGTGGCAGTGGATTTGTATTCTGCCTTGTAATTCGCCTGCATTCACGGAAGTTCCACGAACAGACACTAGCAACAAAAAAAGTTAATTCCGGCACTGTTGCTGTGCGCATGTGGGATGTGGGATGACGCCTTGATGAAATATAATTATTATTTTCACCAGATTAATGTGCCCTACGATGAGGACACACAATTGCTATTCAAGAATAACTGTGGCCTAGCGCGGGGGTACCACTAATCGTCGCGTAAATTCGCCCACAGGTGATCAATCGAGTCGAGTGGCATGGGGGGGGGGGGGTTCACTTGGACAGCACCTCGCCGTATCCCTCCCCATTCGCAATCCGCATCGCATGAACGGTACAGTAACTCGCGTTCACGGCACTGGCAAACAGCGCCAAGGACAATGGAGAGCTTGTTCGCCCGGCGCTGTTGTGTAACTCCTCGCCCCCGGCCCCTCTCCTCATTCCCCGTCTCTCACTGTCGCCTCCTACTCATTCTCCCCCTCTGGTGTTTTCCAGGGAAGCCTCTGCCACCTCTCCCCTCCGACAAGGAACAGTCATGGAGTGGCGATTTCGGGTGCCGCGTACGTCGCAAAACTTCAGTTAATACAGGGGAATGCAAGATGATTTTACATTGCATTGGTGCTTAAAAAAGAACGATCTACAAATCAGAATTACAATAGCACATTTTATAATTTCATCGCCTTAAGAATACTGAAATTGCACAGATTTAAATATAGAATAGGATTATATATGGACACTCAATTTCATAATAGTTTTGATAATCATGATTACTTGTTTGCAGAGGTGGGTAACCCGGCTTCAAAGAGTAAAAAGACTGACCATGTATTTGCTCCACCACCATGCACTAAACCAGCTGACTCTAATTAGCATAGCTCTTCAGCATGATAGGAGAACTAATTATTATGATCAGCTGGTTTAGTGCATGGTGGTGGAGCAAATACATGGTCAGTCTTTTTACTCTTTGAAGCCGGGTTACCCACCTCTGCTTGTTTGGTAGACCAAAAACTTCGACTGCTAATTACAGTTCAACTGTGGGCTAAACGCTGATAGTCACGCTTCATAAAGACCAAAACAAATTGCAGCTCGGCTGCGTTGACCTTGCATGCTCCTGCTGGCTGGCTGCTGTGTTTTTCGCCGGATTTCCGGTCAATTACACGCATTCGTAATGCCCCTAAATTTGAACTGTCTGGCAGTTTGAACGCTGCACGTGTTGAAGCCTCTGGTTGAAGCCAGGCATGTTCACCGACTACAGACATTTGTCACGTGGGTGGGAGCGAGTTTCCAGTCGCAGCAGTGAGAAAGTTATCCAGGCAAAATAGCTTGTGAAAATGTATATGAAATATATGCGGGGCCCAATTTATTTATTTATTTTTTTGTAGAATTTAGTTAAATGGACATTTATTTAAATATTAATCCTATAACAGCGTTATTGTAGAATTAATTCTAAAAGATGTTTTCTGAATGGTTCACAGGAGGTATAATCAATTCATAAACACTCAGGCCAATAATCGCAAATCGGCATTAGGTTAGTTGTTTCACCACATATATCATGGTAATGCCAGTTGATGTACCTAGTCACACACACGCACCATGTGCCCAGGTACATTTGAATCAACCCAGAAGCCTTTTAAAATGTATTCCGTGGCACACAATGTTTTCATAAAGACTGTATAGCGCAGGGATTCCACATCAAACTTTATTTACACCACCTTAAGGGCAAATATGATTTTCAAAGATTATTTTTTACTGTTGCAATGCAATCTGGTTGACCACTGTTTGGATTTTCGAGTTGGGGGAACATTGCAATGAGCAAAAATAACTCCTGAAAAAGCTTTAATGTCTCATACGCAGATTCGCTTTTGGGATCACACTTTCTGCATTGAACAAGACCCGAGTTAACCACAAATAACTAAACCTTCCTAAAGGCTTATAACAATCAACTTCCACTAGGGGTGCTGTTACCCTATGTATCAGGACTTGATAATGACGTATGCAGTTATACGCATATAGCTATGTACATGTAATTATGTAGCTGATATGCAACTTTCAACATAACAAAAACACAAACCTGGTTTTACACTTGACACAAACTTGGTGAAGGGGCCATTTACCTCAGTATTCTTACAGGACCCAAATGATTTGTGACACTACAAGGGTGATACAATATCTTTAGTTCACTTTTATTAGGAAATACTGTTCACTTAAATTCTCAATCTCTTCCAGTGTAGTTCAAATCAAAGGCAATTATCCGTGACCACAATCCCGACAGGGTTTAAAAAAAAATAAAAAAAAATCAACAATAGGTGACTCGGCTTCACGGACAGCGACATTGGATCAGAGCCCGTGTGTATGTAAACTCAATAGAAACGACCATTCGTTTCCAGTGTAAAAAAGAGCAAAAAAGAAACAATTATAATTATTACATTTCAAAGCTGTGCTCATAAAAAAAAAAAAAAAAACAGTCTGAGTCGGGTGGAGTACAACAAACCAGGTTACAACGGATCAGAAAGTGCTTGATTGATCACTCGCATTTCAGGGAGGACTTTAAAAAAAGACGTCTCTACAATAAGAACGCAGTCCGTTACGTTAAAATGACGGCTCTCGACGAAGATTTTAAAAAGGAAGTCCCCAAAGGCTGAACGTTCGCTGCGAGGCGTAAGCAGAACTCCAGGTCCGATTTGAGGCAGGCTCTGTTGTAAGGCGTCGGAGAATTCTGGTCGTCCTTCTCCTTTCAAGACATTAGTCCGGAGCGTGTGAGCGCGGGCGCGCGCGCGTACGTGTTCGTTTCGTGTGAGTCAGTGCACAGCGCATTCGTGCAACGGGGTAAATACCAAGGGTGTGGACACGCGGAAAAACATTAACGAAATAATTAACCGTTTAAACGATAACTAGATGTATAAAATCTCTCAGGAAATACCGGTAATTGGTTTGTGTGTTTAACAGTGATGAAAGCAAGCAAAGAAGAAAATGTCTTTTCTCACACGGGTACCACTTTCTAATTTCTGGCGACCTGGACTTGCCTTGGCAAAGCATGGCAAGCGCAGGAGTGCTGACCTGGGATCAGCTAGGGCAATGTGCATCATAACCTTTCCCATTACGAGACAAAAAGGCTCAACTGATCCTGGATAAGCACTCCTACTGCGAGAGGCATTATGGAGTTTGGGCCTGACACAAAGTGTATGGGGCCTGCCTGCAGCCAATCACTGTCAATATATATGTGCAACTTTTAAAAAAGCTACTGGCAGATTTAAGGTTGAAAGGGGGAAGAAACCATGCTGATTACAAATGAAACTCCAAAAACAGCAGTACATTAAAATAATTGTATTTTTTTTTTCTTCTTTTGGACCAAATTGAAACTGGCGATTATTCCAGACAAAAATCAGGAAATGCTGATTTTTAGGCCCTAGCCGTCCCAGGGGCTACTCGTATTTGGGTTTACCGCTAAACTTTTGCCAGGATTCAATCAACATTTGCCCACAACTACAAAACAAAGGTACAGTTTTGTTCACTGAACAGTTTAGCAAGTTCAGCTATCGCTAAAGCCAACTTGCCAAATCGATTCTGTGAACAAAAATTCTAACTACAAAAATTGAGGACAAAAGTTTACCAAGTCCCATCCTATCTCTCCAGCTATCAGCTGTGGGTGCACCTACGTCATACCCCCAAGTCCAGACATTTAAGGTCTGGAAATCTTCAGTTTCCCCGATTCACTGAAAAACAAAACCGCTCCTTTGAGACGATGCAGGAAACTGGCACGTCTTTTCTTTGAATGAGGAAAATCTGAAGAACTTATCTTCATCTTGTGAAGGGGGACAGAAACATTTGTGGCGAAGGAAAACATCACGTACCAAATTAACGTTTCGCTGTTTGTGGAATATCATTTAAAAAAACGTATCGTTTAAAAGTTTAAATGGCAAACGATCAACACCCCTAGTAAATACTTAACTGTGTGCATTTGTTTGCGTGCGTGCGTGTGTGTGCGCGCGCGAGTGTAGCATGTCTGTGTGTGTGCGCGCGCGCGAGTGTAGCATGTCTGTGTGTGTGCGTGAGTAGCATGTCAGGGTGTGTGTGTGTGTAGCATGTCTGTGTGTGTGTGCGTGAGTAGCACGTCAGTGTTTGAGTGTGTGTGTAGCATGTCTGTGTGTGTGTGCGTGAGTAGCATGTCAGTGTGTGTGTGTGTGTGTAGCATGTCTGTGTGCGTGCGCGTGAGTAGCACGTCAGGGTTTGTGTTTGTGTGCGTGTAGCATGTCAGTGTGTGTGTGTGTGCGCGCGTGTGTGCAGCATGTCAGTGTGTGTTAAGCTGGTTGCTCTGCAGAGTTCTTGTACCAGATGATCGTGGCAGACCCTGAAAGGTTGAAGACAGCAGTCAGTGTCAGGAACAAAAAACAAACAAACAAACAAAAAAAAAAAAAACTTCAGAAAAGCCACCTGCTTGCGACATGTCTTACGGACAAAACCACCGTTTGCCAGAATCGGCGCAGTCGGACAGCTGGAGACGTTTCCCATGAAGCTGTGGTTCCAATCCTGTTCCCGTCCTGTAGGTTTTCATTTCAACCCTAATTTGGCACACCTGACTCTACTAATTAGCAGCCCAAACAGATCTTTAGTTGTTGAATGAGGTGTGCTTTGCTGGGGTTGGAGTGAAAACCTACATAGATCTTCAGGAATAGGGCTGGTTTTCACTGCATTAAAGTACAAGAACTCTTTGTATGTCGTTGTTTTCTTATATGCGTTATGTTTTTATGATGCTTCACAGGGTGTGTGTGTGTGTGTGACTAGTGCAAAAATGCCTCCGAACACTAGGGGGAGGTAATGAGACTGGACAAACTATGGCTCCCACAGGTGCCAGAAGCACAAACCCAGTCCTGAAACAGATGGACGAGTCTCTTACCTCGTTTCTGCTTGCTGTCGAGTGCACCCCATTCTGAAAAGAGACAAATTTCAATTAGCACACCAGCCGATCACACAAAACTGCAAGAAACTCCCATACAAATAAGATGCGCTGCATATGAACAAATGAGATGGCAATAGGTAAGGGTTTTAATATTACATGAATAATCACTGCTTCCTGTGGTGGACAGGGCTGAGATTTCTGATGACTCATCCCGATTAATCTGGACATACCGATTGGCTGAAGGGCTGCGATTATTTGGCCTTACTGAACAACGCCCAGCCAGAACAGTACCGTCCACGGGGCTTTTTTTGCCTTGTCGTGGTCCTGTGTTTACAGTCAAAGAAGTTTGCTACGTTCAGCAAAAATCTTAAATGTTTGCTGCCATTTAGGTTGGAATTCCAGGGGTGCCAATGTCCAGGGGCGCCAGGAATCAGCCAATGATGCATTTACATGTTCATTAAGCATGTAAAGAATCACCATGGTAACAGCTTTGTAACTGGACATTCAGTTCAGCAGCTTTTCAAGTTTAAACCGAATGCATCGTACCTTGAGTGTGATACCGCAACGCCTCCACTAGGTGGCGACAGCCAAGCAGCAGCTCCCCTGAGCTGTCAATCTCTTCTCGACATTGGCTGATGGGAAGAGGGGGCGTGACAGGAGGCGGGGTCTGAGTGTGAGTCTCTGGAGCAGGGGTTTCATCGATGGGGTCCACAGGAGAGCAAGGGGGGCCTCCAAAAGTGGGCCCGTTCTGTGCTTGGGGCCCCTCGCTGATGAAGCTGAGCCCCCACTGGTTCTGGAGCAGCACTCCGATGGCCGGGGGGTCCTCGGCCCCGCCCCCTGCCCCGCCCGACTTGACCTTGGAGGCGTAGCTGACGGCCGGCTGAAGCTTGGCGGGGCTGTCCTGCACCGGAAACGCGGGCGGGGGCTTGAGCAGCGACAGCCCGTCCCCCGCCCACCTCTCCCTCTCCCCCCTCCTCGCCCGGGCCGCCCGGGCCCCTTCCGGAACCTTCCGCAGGGCGCGCCCCTTCGGGTGGGCCCTGTGCTCGGCGTCCCTGCCGGAGGCGGGGCCGTGCTCGGGCGGGGGCGTCTCCGGCTTGCCGCGGACCCGGTTGCCGCCGCCCCCTCCCCCGCCGCACTCCCCCGAGCCGGGGGAGAGGCGGCGGTTCCGGATGTGCGGCTCCGGGTTGGGCGGGGAGACCAGGGCCGCGGTGTCGTAGAGGGCGTCCGGCTCACACACCGTGCTGCTGGCCTCCCACGTACCTGCGGAAAGAGAGGGGGGGGGGGGGGGGGGGGGGGGAGCTTTAACCTTTAACCTTACGCCATAGCACGACATGCCGTACCACTGCGCAACACGGTATCACATGACGCCGCCATGATGACACAGCACGGCATTCTGACACTTGGCAAACACTCTTATCCAGGGCAGCTTACAGCGCGGGAGAATGCAAGAACATCCACAAGCTATGTGAGCAGCACTGGGCTAACAGCTGTGTAGCACCGCCGTGTCGCGTAGCTTCCCGACACTCACCAGAGACTACCCATAAGTGACAGCTCATAATAAAACAGAGCTATATGCTAACATTGCTAATACAGCTATGCTCACAGTTCACCGAGCTGAAAACCGTAGGGGCAAACCAGTGCATTCCAATTAGCAGATGCGCTCCCGAATTATTTTTCCAGTTCGCACACATCAATTTTCAGGAGCAAATGCTGCTAAAATGGGAGCACTGTACAAGCCTGAAAGCAAAAGTCTAACGGCGTACTGACAAACCTCCAAACCAAAAGAGCTACTCAATAAGCACTTACAAGCGTGGGTTGTGCAACACAGAACTGTGTCAGCCCTTTCTAAACTTTACAATAGCTAGCTTAATGAGACCAACTCACATTTTTCAAAAAATTATATTCACTGTACAGTTACAGCCGTAACATATAATAAGCTACAACTTATTGTTTGTGATTCGTGAATTAAAAATTATGACACCAGTTACATCAGAAACGTAAAGTGTGACGACAAAAACAGGCTGTACAGCGCATTCCGTCATTTCACTACGAACCAGAAGGTATTCAACACTTTTCAAGCCTAGACTTGAACACCCTGAGGATCTATGAACTGGTTAAGTCAATGGTTAAAATGGCTAAAGGGAAGACTTAAAAAAAAACTGAAATGCGCAGCAACATTTGTTTAATCACTGACACTACACAAATGAAAACAATTTACTTAAAATGTCTCATTTTATTAATGTCTGATTGTAATGAGTCTGTAAAGGGAAGCCTGGAAAGTTCTGGATAAAGCCAAAGGAAGTCTGACGCTCCACCCCAGTTATGGATTTTACTTATAGATTTATTTGCCTTGTGCCGCAAACAGTCCAAAAGAACAAAGGTTATGAAAGCCGAAATGTGTTATCATTCAAAAGTTTTCCCAAATTTCTCAAAAGCACGCATTTGGAAAACCCTACACCTACATTATTCGGTTACGACATAATGCTAATGTAGCACGGGAAGATATAACGGTGGAATCATATGTATTAGACGCCATCAATGGGATTTTGGAAAATACAGGTAATTTGGCTAATTTTGGAAATATTTCTCAACAGCGCCTATTAATTGGGTTGCAGCATAAGAACTGAAATTGTGAGACATTTTCTTTATGTACCACTAATGGCTATTGGAACCAAGCTGTTGTGAAATGTTGTCATATTCCATTCCTGTGGCAAAGCCTTTTGCTGAGTTAACCTTATGACTATCATTCAGACACCAAATGAGGTGACAATACCCTAGCCTTCATGCACCCACCACTCAACCACTAGGGAGGTCCAGGTGGAATCACAAGGGACAATGGTCGGAAAAACGACTTCATTTGAACCAAATCCACTGTGTTGTCTCATTGAATTAATTTTATGATGACGGCAGCACGTTCTGGATTGAGAATCGTACACTGCTGAACAAAGAACTAGGTCTGCTGCTTATATTACTCAAGTTATGGGTGACGAAGGCAAATTATCACATTTGTTTGCAGGAAACGCTACCATTTAAATAATTGCCAAATACCGCCTTGTACCAGATCCCTCTTGAATGAGGTACCAGACGCACAACGAGAATACCAGGGTTAAGCAGCTGTTTGAAATTAAAACGGATATATGTAGTATGTGCATATTTTGATTCACGTATCTTGTCATGAAACGGGGTACTGGATTTAGTATATAAATAAGCATATATTTATTCAACACATTGGCTTCACTAAGTAAACAAAGCTAAGTTATGCAACAGATATTTGAAAACACTGTTGGAAGAAATGTACGCTTGCCTTCGTTTCGGATCACATATATCGAGCAAAAGTTCGGCCCGAACATTACCTTTGGAGTACAATGAGCTTGTCGTCACTAACGTGAACATAAATCCCAGACAAGAGTCAAACAAAAGAGCAGGTGAAATACAAAACAATTTACCGTCGCTATGTAACTGTAGCCAGTGATGCCAAACTAACGCCATTGTAGGATGTAGCTTAGCGGGCTAAGGTAGACCACGTTTCATCCACATTCGAACTCACAAATCTCATTCTTCACATTGCTGGTTAACTTGTCTGACTTGTCTGTGTACGCTGGACAATTTTGGCCCGAAAGCTATTTTGCGTACTTTATTGTGACGGCAATATTCCCGATACTAAACCGGTTAGTTATTCGATAACCCTACTACTAGTACTAGATTGAACGTACAGTTGTGCTGGCTCAAGACTTTGTAGAGTTTGCTAGCAACAACTCCACAACATTTCAACGATCAGCTATTCTAGCCAGCGGATAAAACGTCGATCTGCTTTAATACTTACACGCTCTTGCCAACTCTTAAAAGTAATACTTTAAGACTGGTTTCCAATTCTTTTATTGCAACCCCTACAACAAGCTGACTGATGTTAGTGGTTCTGGATTGTTCTAGCACTAGCAAGAACTTCTAGCAAGAAGAAAACCAGATAGCTAAACGGCGCTCTCGCACGACCAAAGATAGCTGGCTAACGCTTGCTAGCCAACCAACAGATTCCGAAAAGAAAGCTTTCGCATTCAAGATACATAGAATAGCCAGCCACAGAACTTAGGCAGTTCCGAGTGACAAAGCCTGTACATAAGTGTAGTTCACCAGATAAATCAGCGTGCCGATGTTAGCGTATAAATACGTTTGTCTTCCTCAGCAAAAGTAGCTAGCAGTAAACTTGCTAGCTACAGTAAGCTAGCTAGCTTGGACGGACTACATCGCTCCGGGCCACACAAAGTTAGCCAACTTAGCTTGTTAGCTGCGTTAGCGGCTAATTTAGCTAGTCTACTTCGAAGTAGTATTAGCACAACAAGTAAAGTTTATCTGTCAGCAAGCTAATTACAGATATCAAAAGTGATTTAGAAAAAATTCGAAAACCAAGTCAAGTTAGAGTATTATTGTCGAGTCAACTTAAAAGACGAACGAATATCAGCTAACACAGAAGCTAGTGCTGGTTATGCATTTCGTAAGACTTAGCCGAGCTTCTTAAAAACGTGGAAACCTTGACACTTAAAAAATGTTTCAAGTCAGTTTACATTGGCTAGTGTTATCGAGTCACCAATCAAGCCGTTTAAATGCGATCGCGATGTAAAACACAAAGAAGTTATGTTACCTGTCTTAATGTGCATGTTCTGTCTTGGTATTTCCTATGTGGACGTAGAGGAGATTTGAACGGGACCGATCGCAGCCTGCTTGCTAAGTGGTGGAACGAAGCATGAATATACCCGGGTGGAAGTGAGCACTAACCAAGGCGGATATCCAGGCGGTAAGAGGGGAGGGAGAATTAAAAAGGGCGGGGTGGGGGGGGATTCGGCCTTTCCCGCTTTCAATTCAACAAGTAAATTCGCATGTCTTGTCAATGCTCGGTAGCGGAGCAAAATTTGCAGACTTTATCAAGCCACTTCAGAGGTTGTATCTGTTTTATTTGAATTGGACTACTCACTGACAGTTAACCATCTCAAAAATATGAAATTTGCATAAAGGACTTAGTAGGCCTAAATAAACGCTAGCTGAGGGACCCCTTCATAGTTAGTTTGCCAGATTTAGAACTTGTCAAAACCGGCCAACATGCATATCTGGATACTTTATCGGACCACAAACTGGACATGTAGGCTACATATTTTAAAACCAGACATTCTGGTCGAAAATGGGACGTCTGGCAAATATACTTCGCAGCCAGCTGCTGTTTATACCGTTTAGACTAAAACATTTTTTGCAAAGGACTGTTAAAGAGTCATATTAGTTAAAACTGTTTTTTTTTTTCTTAGTAGATTAAGTCAGAGTTAATTTTCCAGTTTCAAGGTGATAAGTAACTCAATATGTAAATGGTAATTTACACTGGGGTTTTTCAATTTTTTTTGTTTTATTCATGAATTAAAAATAAAAGAACTCTATTTATATGCTGAACAATTCTGATTTTTTTGTTGTTGCAATAATTCTGCATAAAATACCCCATAAAATTGAAATGACAAAATATATCCCAAAAAGCTTCAGTAAAATACCAACTATTTTGGTGAAGAAGCACCAGGTAAAATTTGGTAACTATATTTATAAGTTAAGTTGTGGAGGAAAATAAGTTTTTCATGCAGGAAATATGTAGGCCTAATTTAGAGAAGATGGCAGTTAAAGCTAATTTGTGGTTCATATAGCCTACATGAAGCTACTGTATAAAACATCTACATTATTTAAAGTTGCATTAGGTGGAGATGATCAGAAACTACTTTAAATAGTTAATTTAGCCTTGATGTTTTATACCAGTAGCTTATGTATACAACTTTGTAAATACAATTTTGCTGTGTACATACTACTTAGTACATGCTATTTAGTATATACTATTTAGTACATAGCCTACTATTGACACTGAATAAAACCGTCTGTTTCGGTTTAACACAGCTTTATTTTAAAACTGACTACTGTTACTGAAGACATTAAGTTAAATTTGTTAATTTGTTCTAATTATTCTGAACAAACAGGTAAGACGAGCCGGTAAAGTCGGGCAGAGAAGCAAAAACAGCGTGATTTATCAGTTGTCACTGTGCTTGATTGCACTCTGTTTCTTGCATATTTTTCTAGACTAGTTACATCCATGTGTCTCTCTGACATTTCCCTTGAACTGCATCGTAATACTTTCACCTGGGTTACAACGCAAAATATTTTAAATTTTTATGACAGTTTTCCCTCATCAATCCTCGATGGCGTTGTACGAAATGCGCCATTTATATTAGAAATTTCAAAGTTAAAATGCCTTCAGCGAAACCTCGAGGATGAGGCTCCAAACGCACCGGTGTCGTTAAGCCACGCGGTCAGGGGGCGTCTCGTTGCCTAGCACTGTGCACGTGCTAATTGCGAGCTGCGACGTCGCCTGTTTGAATCCGCCCGCGCAACCTTTGTCGCATGTTTACACTGTTTTGTTGGGAAAAGCCATAAAAATACATGTGTGTGTGTGTATATATATATATATATATATATATATATATATATATATATATATATATTAAATCACTAGGATAAGGTAAGCATAGAACATTTCAATCGTGGTATCTTATTGTTTAATAATAAACACTGACACAACGGCTTTAATTTGCTGTGGTAACCAACACAGTTCGTGAATATCTACCTGTAGGTTTTCACTCCAACCCTACCAAAGCGCACCTCGTTCAACATCTAGAGATCTTTGTTGAGCTGCTAATTAGGAGAGTCAGGTGTGCCAAATTAGGGTTGAAATGAAAATCTACAGGATGGTAGAAACTGGGTTGGCTAACACTGGTTTACACACTTTAAGTAAACAGTGTCTGCACTCCAAGAAGTGGGTGGCAGGATGCTGTGATGGTTTGATGTAACGGGCCATTTAACGGAGAGTCTGAAGTTCTAGGTTTGATTCCCAGACAAAAAACTGTTTTGTGCCCATGACGTAAGCTGCTTAACACGATTTGCTTCAGTATTGCACAGCTGTAGAAGTCTGTTAAAAAAACTACGCTATGTAAGTTAGCCTACTCTGTCGATGAATTGATCAGAAATGTTTGGACAGTAGCCTAGTTGCCCTTGCCAATGTGTATTCCATTGGCAAGGGCATTAGACTTCTGTTCCACCAGGCTGGCTTCTGATTGTTTGAAGCCAGCCCGATAAATAAAATGTTCAATTGTAAAGGACTGAGCTCATTCTATTGGTTTGCTGCTTGGCAATGATTAACCAAAAGAAATGGCACAAGCGAGCTCTGATCCAAAGCAACTTACAACTTTACTCAAGAATAATCGAATATTTCCAAACAAATATTTGTCGTAAAATAATTGATTATTTCTAAAATAATTAATGCTGACATTTATAATTTAAGTTGAGTCACATTTAGTAAAGTAACAATAATAGTTACACAATAAAAATATATAGCTGACACAATGAAATGTATTATGCTGGTTTGTATTAATTTATGAATTTAGTAATATTCGACAAATTTATGACACTCTAATATTTCCTGCCCTAAAAAGAAATAATGCACGGGTATCTGTCAGCCAAGGGGTATGAGGTTACAGAACTGTAGAATTCAGACGGCCTGAATGTGTATTTCCAATGGTTTCTTCCAAAACCGCACAACACGAACCCTGTGTTTTCAGGCTACCACAAGATGGCAGTGTCGTACCATTATCGCAGCATTTTGTTGGTATCAGTATTCACATCCCAGTTTGTAAGAGACCTTTTTCTTCCACCGAAAAAAATATTCTATATGCACAGGCCATCTAAGTTTAATTGGTTGCAGGTTTGCCACTGAAGGATTGATTGCCTTTTCGAGTCAGTTTCCATGGAGATATAAGAGAATGGGTATATTGCAGGTGTTGCTTGGGAACGATCTGATTGCTCACCTGGGACTGGAGAAGAGATTAAGAACTACCTCCACGAAGGAGAGGGAAAATTCCCTTAAAAAAAAGGAAGGTAAGAATCACCGAATGGAGGTAAGAAGAGGCAAACATAAAGACAAATTCTGACAGATGCAAGAAACTGAGGCACGCAGAGAGAAAGGCAAACAGTCTGAGAGAGTGGTCGAAGGGGGGGAGGGGGAGGAAGAAACGGCACAGGTCTAGCCGTGGGCCAGGGGGCCTTGTAGAGGAGGAGCTGGCCTGTTGCTTTGCTTTGGGCTGACTCCAGTGTCATGCAGTGCTTTTGCAAGTTTCCCTTTAATAAGAGGGAAATGTCACTGGCCTCACAGGAGACTGGAACTGCATTCACTTACTTAGCAGCAGTCATCCAGCGTGTTCCCTCGATTCTAAGGGTGTGTGTGTGTGTGTGTGCGTGTGTGTGCGTGTGTATGTGTGTGCATGTGTGTGTGTGTGTGCAGGCTCAAGAGGCTTTGACTTTACCATTTTTTTAATAAGACTGTGATCTGGGTTTTTTTAAATACAAAATATTTGAAATATTTTGAATCCATATCGGTCAATTATAATTAAGGAGAAGAAAATACTTTCAAAAAGTAAACCAAATAAAGTACATAAAGTAAACCAAACATAAAAATACCATTCCACACTGTACATGCATATACGTATATTACATATGGCATTGTCCCTATTGAGATGAGGAAAAGAGAGAACACCATAAATGGTTATTTTCTATAGTCCCACTCCCGAGTCTTGTCTCGCGTGCCCAGAAAAGGTGTTCTTTACCCATAATCCTTTACCCACAATATGCCAGCCCTGGCGCGGGCTGGCACATTCTCCCCCCGCTGGGTTTCCGAGGAAGTCAATCGCGTCCTGTGCTAAACAACCCGCAGCCGTTAGCCGCATTCCGCTCGCGACAGAAGGGCCGCTGTACGGGGGCGGCCCCGGTGCCGTTCGGCGGTGGCGGCGGTTGGAAAAAACCACCGCTCGTCGCCTTGACGATCAACACAAGCGACTTCGCCTGTTAGCGGTCCGCGTGAATGACCCCCCTCATTGGACCAGGTTTGGTTTCTACTCAGACTACTGGTGGCGCACAATTGCTAACCTGAGTTTTAACGGTTTGAACCCGGGTGAAGCACTCCAGGGTGGCAAAAGCGGCATTTTTATACCTGCTGAACCAAGTCCGGCCTGCCACCTAGTGAATGGACACTCGTTGGTTTCCACCAGACCTGGGTCAAATACGTATTTGTTTTGGATTCAAATACTTTCTTGTGCTCTGTTGATCTTGCCTGCTCTAATTGTGGCTGCCAATATGACCAGAAGGCAGGGTTTGCACTTTTTTGAGAGTATTTCATTGGTTCCAATACACCAAGACAAGACCAGTAATGCATAGGAAAGTATTTGAATCCAAAACAAATATGTATTTGACCCAGGTTTGTTTGTCACTGACTCCGCTCTGGAGCAGGGTCAGCTAGCCCAGGGGCTGAGGTTGGTGCTAGCTCGCTTCAGAACGCGCAAGTGTGAACGCTTGTAGAGCCCTGGGCTAAAATCTCTCTTAGCCCAGGGCTAAGGACAGTGTGAATAATACTTATGACTGTGTATGAGAAAGAGAGAGAGAGAAAACAGTCACAGGAGGGACCAAGGGATCAGCAGAGTCTCAGCGCTGTGTGTGAGTGTTGTGAGTGAAATTGTTCGGGGAGCTGTCTGTCCCCGCATGCCATATTAAACCCACATTAGGCTTGTAAGCAAGCTGCGCTCCCACAGGTGCCCCTTATTTATCCTATTAAATTAAAGGGCGGAATAATCTTTTACCCATCGGGGCCACCTTGGGACAGCTTAAAGGCTGGCAGTGGGAGCCAAGATGGCGGTGAAAGTGAGCGGCCATTTTGGAATTCCAGCACACCGCAGAATTGTCATTGCTTAGTCAACCCCAAACAGTTCATGTGAGTAAAGCGGTCAGCAAATCTTCTTCATTGGAGTTAAAATACTGTATCAGAGTTGATTTGCATTTTACACTGAATTTCTTTTCTGTGCAGGGTATGAGAAAATGTTTGAGCCTCTTAATTGGATGATTCATCAGAGACAGAATGCTAAGTTGTTTAATTAGGCTAACTGAAGATCTGAAAACTACTAAGTTTAGTAGTTTCCCTGTGTGCCCCTCAGTAGCCAACATGGAAAAGAGCAGGTTTTATCGGTTGACTGTGGCCCTAGTGCAGTCTGGTCTACCGGGGAACCGTCCGTAGTTCTTTGCCACAGCTGCACCATGGGCATCTCAGATCCTCTGCTAGGTCCCGGTATAGTGGCCTAACCAATGCAGGGGTGGGCAGTTCCGGTCCTGGAGGGTTGGTGTGGGCACAGGTTTTTCGCTTCCACCAATTACCTTGGCTAAACGTGCCAATTGGCTGCATACACCAACACTGGTCCAAATGTGCATTAGATCACTGCCAAATGTGTCACAGTGGCTGGGAAATACCAGCGCATTTACCCTCTGAGCCACCCCAGAACTCTGAAAGCACTGTCTCATGCATCATAGTTAAGTCTACAATCAGTAATGTCAAAGTGAGACAACAGTGTAAGGCCTGCAGGGGGACTGAACCAAGATCTTTGTTGAGGATGAAACCCTTGTACACTGTGTGATGTGCCTTCGCTAAGTACCTCTATTAAGATAATTACCCTTTCAACAGAGATACCTGGGTTCATAACGTTGCTGTACTGGAGTGTTTTTCCTCGTTGACATTTAAGACTGTAGACTTAACTTAGAAGTCTGGATCACTGGTCTTAGGTGCCAAATGCCACAGCTGGTTAAAAAAAGTCTTGTATAATAATAATCACAGCTTAGTGATGACAAAGAATTTGCATACTGATTAACAGTATCGGTGGTTGGAGGACCAAAATGTGCCTAGGTGCTTGAAAACATTTCCGATTGCTTTCATGAGGAAAATGTTCATCCATGACAATCAGGTCATTGAGCATAGAGTTCTGGAGCACCTCAGTGAGTACATGCACTAGCATTCCCCCCAATCCACTAACCGTGGATACCATTGGTGCTCAAGTTGGGTGATTAGTGCCTGTCTCTCACTCAATCCAGCTCGGCCATCAGTACATTTGAGAGACAGAGATTAATCACACTCCTTGAGTGGGAATTGAACCCACACTTTCAGGCTGGGAAATACCAGCGCATTTACCCTCTGAGCCACCCCAGAACTCTGAAAGTACCCTTTAGTCTACAATCAGAAAAGTCAAAGTGAGACAAACGTGTGAGGCCAGCAGGGGGACTGAACCAAGATCTTTGTTGAGGATGAAACCCTTGTACACTGTGTGATGTGCCTTCGCTAAGTACCTCTATTAAGATAATTACCCTTTCAACAGAGATACCTGGGTTGATAACGCTGCTGTACTGGAGAGTTTTTCCTCGTTGACATTTAAGACTGTAGACTTAACTTAGAAGTCTGGATCACTGGTCTTAGGTGCCAAATGCCACAGCTGGTTAAAAAGAGTCTTGTATAATAATAATCACAGCTTAGTGATGACAAAGAATTTGCATACTGATTAACAGTATCGGTGGGTGGAGGACCAAAATGTGCCTAGGTGCTTGAAAACATTTCCGATTGCTTTCCGTTCATCCATGACAAACAGGTCATTGAGCATAGAGTTCTGGAGCACCTCAGTGAGTACATGCACTAGCATTCCCCCCAATCCACTAACCGTGGATACCATTGGTGCTCAAGTTGGGTGATTAGTGCCTGTCTCTCACTCAATCCAGCTCGGCCATCAGTACATTTGAGAGACAGAGATTAATCACACTCCTTGAGTGGGAATTGAACCCACACTTTCAGGCTGGGAAATACCAGCGCATTTACCCTCTGAGCCACCCCAGAACTCTGAAAGTACCCTTTAGTCTACAATCAGAAAAGTCAAAGTGAGACAAACGTGTGAGGCCAGCAGGGGGACTGAACCAAGATCTTTGTTGAGGATGAAACCCTTGTACACTGTGTGATGTGCCTTCGCTAAGTACCTCTATTAAGATAATTACCCTTTCAACAGAGATACCTGGGTTGATAACGCTGCTGTACTGGAGTGTTTTTCCTCGTTGACATTTAAGACTGTAGACTTAACTTAGAAGTCTGGATCACTGGTCTTAGGTGCCAAATGCCACAGCTGGTTAAAAAGAGTCTTGTATAATAATAATCACAGCTTAGTGATGACAAAGAATTTGCATACTGATTAACAGTATCGGTGGGTGGAGGACCAAAATGTGCCTAGGTGCTTGAAAACATTTCCGATTGCTTTCCGTTCATCCATGACAAACAGGTCATTGAGCATAGAGTTCTGGAGCACCTCAGTGAGTACATGCACTAGCATTCCCCCCAATCCACTAACCGTGGATACCATTGGTGCTCAAGTTGGGTGATTAGTGCCTGTCTCTCACTCAATCCAGCTCGGCCATCAGTACATTTGAGAGACAGAGATTAATCACACTCCTTGAGTGGGAATTGAACCCACATTTTCAGGCTGGGAAATACCAGCGCATTTACCCTCTGAGCCACCCCAGAACTCTGAAAGCACTGTCTCATGCATCATAGTTAAAGCCGCGTTTCCACCGCAGGAACTATACCCCGGAACTAGGAACCTTTTGAGGAACTCGGTGCGTTTCCACCGCAGGAACTAGGGTCTAAATTTAGTTCTGGGGGCTTTGTTTTACCCCCCAAAACGTTCCTGCTCGGGGGGTAGTACTTTCCGAAAGTACAGGAACCTTTTGGGTGGAGCTTGCAGCGCTGAACATTTCTGATTGGTCGAGTACTCGCAGCATTTGTGTTGTATTTATTTTCCGCCATTACCCGCCATGTTTGAAAATATGCAGCGGCAAACCAATTTATTTTCATAATAACTTCAAATCAAACTTGTACGTTATGCGGCGCAGTAGCCTAGTTTTGGTTATAGCCTGTCAACGTCTTAGAATTATAACGTGTGCTCTTCTGTTCTTTTCTTGCTTTAGTATTCGTTTTATAAAATGCTAAGCATTCGTGCTGGGACAGCATATTACGTAGGCTACCAAAACATTCAAACGGATTAATTCGGTTGCTGAATATTTTCTTCCGGATTTTCTTTGTTAGCCCGTTGTAATTGACTCAAAACGTTTGATACAGTTATGTGAGGTATGCGGTAGTTCTGCATAATTAACATTGATGATACAGTACAAGCAAACTGGAAATCACCATCCGCACTTTTTATCCGCGTAAACTAACAGGTTAATTCTAGTAATCTTCCCTTTAGCTTTTTCAGACTGCCGTAATTTTACTGACATTTTTCAATTCCACGAAAAGACCAGGAAGACTATGGACTAATTTATGGTGCATGGTTCGCATCTGGAGGGCACACTTCGCTGCTCGGCTAGCAGTAACTTCGAAGGAAAGCAAACGGTGGCTGTACCACTACTAATTTACATTTTCACGCAAGTCCGAGTTTTCGTTCTATTCTTGTCATTTTGCCATTAGCCTATATGGAATTGATGACGAGAAAGTAATCAAACAGCAAATTGTTTACAACGTGTGCATGTTTTCTGCTGTTGTTGCCAGTTATAGGCTACATATAAATGTGAATGCATTCTGTCGCTTCGGATGTCAAGACATGAAAGCGAATGTTCGCATAAAAACATAATGAATGTGTTTGAGAGGATATATGAAAATCAATAAATACAAAAGTAACCATATATAGTCATTGTTGGTAACCCGTTGTATAAGTGGAATAAACCCCTCCGGGCTGTCCCGGTTATTAGAAAATAATGTAGGCTACTTCGGTGGTAGTATGGGGTTACGGAAGAAATCATATGACAGACGGACCGACGACAACGTTGCTTTTTCATACGTCAGTGGGCTAATTTGCCTAATCTTCGCGGTACTTTAGACCCCGGTGGAAACGCAGACAACCATTGGCTGAAGGAACCTTTTAGTTCCTGGTAAAGTAGTTCCTGGGACTGAAAGTTCCGGGTAATTTCGGTGGAAACGCGGCTTATGTCTACAATCAGTAATGTCAAAGTGAGACAACAGTGTAAGGCCAGCAGGGGGACTGAACCAAGATCTTTGCTGAGGATGAAACCCTTGTACTGGTCCCATTGTTGGAAGGGCAAGAGCTTACAACTAAGGCTTACAACCAGTTAGAATGCATCATAGACTAGCTCACCCAAAGCTGGAAAATCACATTGAACTCAATGATCTGACATTGTAGAAGGAGGATAAACAATGATAAAATTAAAGGCCATTGGTCTAAAAATTAGATAGATATCGTAGCACAGTGGTCTCAAACTTAGTGCCATGGAGGGCCGTGTGTATGCTGGTTTTTATTCCAGCCTCAGCTCTTGATTATATAATTAGTTCAATTATTTGCTGAATTAGGGATTCAGGTTTGCACATAATGGTAACACGACATCTATGGTGACCCGCATTGTCTAAATAAATAATTAATAATAAATAAACCATTTGCAATATAGCACAATGTGAATGTGGTACTGCTATTCTTCATGGCATGCATAGCTATTTCTAACATAAAGTGGTTCTAACATAAGGGTAAATAATCCTTCAAAACATGAAAAGTGTCTAATTAATAAAAGTGAACATCTTGTTAATTCTGGGATTGCAATTGTGGCTGGAAAAAAAAACCCAGCATACAGTTTCCTAGGACCTAGCATACACAGAGTTTCCTAGGAAGAGCCTTTGTTTTTTTGTTTTTTGGTCATTTGTGGTCTTATACTGCCATCTTGTGGTCTAAAAATAGAAGTTCATAGAAATATCAGAGTTAAATGTTGAAAAAGAAGGTTCGTTCCTTTTTTTTTCAAATGGATTGTTGATGCATTTCTGTGCAAAACCCAGAACATAAATATTTATGAATAATAATTTGTTCACAAATGTTTAATGTGGAATATTAATAAACTGCAGTGGAGTTCCTGAATCTGGAAAGGACACAGTTATGATGTGTTAAACAAAGATATTTAGAGTGTAAGAAATTAAGGATAACACGCACATATCTGAATATTTATTATGGACAAGTGAGTGTCTTCACATGGGGACAAGTTGGCCCTGTGCTGGGGTACCTACCCCAGTTTATGACTCGCTGGTGATGTATCAAGCTATTACTGTTTAATTCCTTCTGCCATTTCAGATCATTGACTGAACCAAGATCTTTGTTGAGGAAGAAACCCTTGCACACTATGTGATGTGTCTCCACTACGTCTGTTAAGGTGAAGATTTTGGTTCAGTCCCCCTGCTGGCCTTACATGTTTTTCCTCTTTGACTTTTCTGATTGTAGACTTGTCTATGATGCATGAGACAGTGCTTTCAGAGTTCTGGGGTGGCTCAGAGGGTAAATGTGCTGGTATTTCCCAGCCTGAAAGTGTGGGTTCAATTCCCATTCAAGGAGTGTGATTAATCTCTGTCTCTCAAACATACTGATGGCTGGGCTGGATTGAGTGAGAGACAGGCAATAATCACCCAACTTGAGCACCAATGACATCCACGGTTAGTGGATTGGGGGAATGCTAGTGCATGTACTCGCTGAGGTGCTCCAGAACTCTGTGCTCAATGACCTGTCTGTCATGGATAAACTTTTGTCTCATTTTGACTTCTGTGATTGTAGGCTTAACTATGATGTTGGGCTGAGAGAGTTCATTTATGGTGACTGAAACGAAAAACAAACGAGAACGCGCGATAATTATTAAATAAAACAGTTGATTGCCTTTTGATTGACACCTTTTTTTATTATCTTAAATTTAAAATCGTCCTTATAATTATGCGACGTGCACTATATAACGCCAGTGAGTAAAGGGAGGAAAAAATTGACGTCCTCCCCCTTTACTTCAGTACATACGGTTTGACCAACCGTGACGCAATGTTTGTGTTTTTTTAAAGTTTTGTGGGATATGTAGTCAATAACGCGTCGCGATTGCTGAAGCCGGTGAGACGGTGGACTTCATTTCCCGAGTAAACCATCGTCGAAAGACATGCGGTGGCCATCTGCAACTCGTAAATATACTTCCGCCTGCAGTGCTGCAGAAAGGTAATTACATATTTTGCTACAAGCCAATGTTTACTATGCAATGTCTGAATGCTCACTTTAACTATGTTTTGAAAATATTACTTCGTGTGCTTCCTGTGTGATACGCGATAATATCCGTACATTTAACCAACCTTGCAAAATACGGTTTGCATCGATAAACAAACAACCGAACTAGCTAGCTGCCTAGCTAATGTCGCTAGCTAGCTATGTAGATAACACTAGCTGGACAGCCATCAAAGAATCAACAAACCAGTTAACGTTAGCGAGTTTTGTTAGCTGTATTTGATGAATTGGTTGGTTTGACATTTCTATAGTTTTCTGTTTGCTGGTCATACCAAGCCTTCCTGCAGCCTGTTGAGCGAATTCATAACTGTCATTACAACTACATGTGGTCATGCTGTTTGTAAATACTACCGGTGTTTACAGAAACTGTACGCAGAACCTTTCTTGCATTACAGCCTTAAATGAAAGTACATTAAACATGATTTATCCCACCTTCATTTGCACATGGTATTCAGTAATATCCCACATTTCTGAGAATTTATTAAAAATGAAATTCTATAATAACTGAGTTGTGTAAGTGTGGACATTTTTCTCCATCCATTTTCCCCTCTGTCCCGACGAGAGCCCTAGTGCGTTCTCAATGAGAAACGCCCCCATAACAGGATGCTTCGCTGTAGGGCTGGTGTTCTGTGTTGATGTGCTGATGTGTGTTTTGGACAGAATTTCTATTTTGGTTTCATTAGATCGCAAAACATTTCATGACATTGCTTCAGAGTTCAGTGTGTTTTTGCATATGTCAAAGGAGACATATGCAAAAGGCTTTTTTGAGTAGGGCCTTTCTTCTTGCCACCCTGTCATATAGGCCAGTATTGTGGAGAGCTTGGGATATTGTTGTCACATGCACACATTGACCAGTCTTTGCCATAATGGACTGCAGCTGCAGCTCATTAAAAGATGCCATTGGCCTCTTGGTGACCTCTCTGATTAGTCTCCTCTGTGCTCGTTCATCCTGTTTGCAGGGACGGCCTGATCTATGCAAGATCTCAGTGGTGATTCACTGTGTTATTTGAGTCTTTTGATATCTCGTTATGCTCATCTCCTGATTTGTGTCTGTCTGTCTGCAGTTTTACCTCTGAGTCCGTTAGAATGCTCTTTGTTGTTCATGGTTTGTTCTTTGCTGTGTAATGCACTACCCTGCAGAGGAAGCCTACAGAAACAGATTGTTTCATTGTGTGCTAATCAGAATTACTATAACTGGACACAGGTAGGGGCCAGTCAGCTTGGTGTGTGATGTAGGAGTTTGGTTATGCGTGAGCTAATGCACCATTACAATCATTAGGGTGTGTCTGTTTTATGCAACCCAGCTGTCATAGATTTTTAAAAATGAGTTCTCAGGTATTTTGAGAATTGTTTTCACTTGGATATTGTGGAATACCATGTGTCAATACATGTAAAAAATCAGATTTGATGTGCTTTTTATTTAAGGCTGTAATGCAGTAAGAGGGAACACTGTGGAAGGGTTGTATACACGTTCTATAGCCAGGTGACTGCAGGTGAAAGAGTATGACGTGTGCATGTTGCGGAAGATGAGGACAGGGCCTTTATGTATGTTGGTATCTGGATGTGAGTTATTTAACTCAGTTGGAAGGCTCACCACCTTAGATGTGCGGAGGAGAATATGTACATGTGAGATATTTGAAGAAACTGACACACCCGCATGGCTGTATCTGTTATCTGTTCTCCTGCGCAGGTCTAAGGTGATGGGCCTGCTAACTGTCATTTTAGTCATTCACACCCAGATTCCAACATACATAAATTACCTGTCCTCATCTTTAACTACATGCACATTTCATACACTTTCCCATGTATTCACCACATACAGTGGCTATAGTTAATGTCTCTGCCAGTCTTATATACTTCTGCCTTTATACAGTAAACTGAGTTTAGCTTCAATTGTGGGTAATGGGAAAAATCTGCATGTATTCGTCAGCCTTTCAAAAATAGACTTTAGTGTTATACTTCCTCTGCTGTAATTCAATTTGTTGTCCAGCAGAGGGAGACATATTCTTCACCTGTAGCACCCTGTACTAATGCAGTCCTGTCAACCCTCTTTTAACAAAGATTGTTAATGCCTCTGTTTTCATTTGCATAATGTATGTTCATAGGTAACATATTTTGATTATATTTTGTTTATTTTAAACATTCCCCCCTCTTTTTTTCTCTCCAGCTTGTCTGCAGAAGCAGGAAGTCCCCAGATGGAGGCGCTGTGTATGTATGAGTTTGGTTTTGTTTGTTTTTGTTTCTATGCACCACTTTTGGTGTATATTAGTGCATTACTACTGCCAGTCTTACATACTGCTACCTTTCTGCAATCAAATGAGTTCATTTGATTGCGTAGTAGTATGGGGGACTGTCAGTAGTAATGCACTAACGGAGAGTGGGGCCCCTGTCAAAATTTTTTTTTTTTTTTACCTTCCGAAAATTTTGAATTTGCAAAAAAATATTATAACCCCCATGTTGTATTCTGGGAAATTCCGGGGGGCCAGATTGCCTACCCGTCCACTCACACCACACACACACCTCCCCCACCCTTGGGGACCACCGACGTTGCTCAGGTGCGGTCTCGGGGACTCGAACCATCAACCTCTACCTCCTGAGGATCGGTTCAGCCCCCTACGCCACATACTCCTTCGCATTTATCGCTCATTTTTTTGTGCACTTACACAGCACAACGGACAAAAGCTGCGCAAACTGAAAAGGGGAAAGCAGGGATTGAACCGCTGACCTTGGTAGTGGAAAACGAGAACCATTCCTCTGCACCACTGTAACTTTTTTGACTTTTTTTGTGTTTTTCCTGCAGTGACATGAAGACAGTCAGACCTCAGAAGTAGAAACTGAAAGGACGAACGGGGATTCGAACCCTGAAGCTCAGCGTTCCAAGCTTTGGACAATACCTTTACGCCACCATCATGTTAGCGGTTGCGCGGCTGCAGAAATGGCCTGATGATGAGACAACCCAAGTATAAGCGAAACAAAGACGAAGGGGGGTTCGAACCCCCAACCTCTGCGTCCGTAGGCAAAGACAATACCGTTGCGCCACCTTCTCTTCTGTGAATCGGCCGGCTCTTCTGTGGGTAGAAGAAGATGACACAACAGAAATATTTACAAAAAAATCTCAGAAATTTTGCCTTCATCTACTAACTTCGGACCTGAAGGTGATGAACCTTGTTACCTATGTCTTACAGCTGGTTCTTAGAGCCACAGCAGAGAGGTGAAGAGCCAGAGAGACAGAGCAGAGGGGGGATTGAACTTACTATCTTGGGATTCGTGGAACAGGGTACTCTTGCACCACGAAGCCCTTCAAGAGTTCCTGGGTGTTCATTAGTGAACTTATTCGCAGACCGATAAGAATTAAAGAGGAAGAGCTCAGCTTTGAATAGCAGAGATCCAGATTAGGTGCTCTCCTAAAATGAACTCTACGAAACTGTGGAAAAATATAAACTGACACCCTAATATATTTTGGCTTATTTAAATAAAGCTTTTGATTCATTGGACTTCCCTTGAATTTGCGATTCATGATTAGAACAGGTGACTGACAAGTCCCATTCAAACAGATGACCTAATTAAATGTGTAATGGTGTTGCATCTTCTAGGTGTCCCTGAAAGTGATTAGTTGGTTACATTTTTTATGCCTTTGAATGTTTTCTTTTACAAGGATGAAAAATGTAATCTAGCCAGTAATGTACTATGGAGAACAGTCATTCTGTTTTTATAAAGTGCAGTGGATATGTATTGGGGGACAGGGCTTGTAAATGCATTTTATTTTCTTTTTAATAATGAAATAAAATTAATTGTGTTTTGTAATTTTATTCTGCAATTACATTTCATTCTTGAAAGTTGTGCTGCCATTGCTGAATAAAAATAATGCACAATAAGAACAGTGAGTTTCGGTTTCAGTAGATCTTTATTATCCCCAGAGGGCACCTTGTGTGCAGCATTAAAATCCACATACATTTTGATAACCATACAAAAAATAGACTTGTACATTGCAACATTTTTTAAATTGGACTTCCTCTGCTGTAATGCCGTTTTCTGTCCAGCAGAGGGAGGCAAACTCCTGACATTACATTGTATTACATATATTCAGCAGACATTTTTATCCAGTGATGTACAATAAGTGCATACCAAAGGTCATTGGAACAACTACAAAACACAGGTCCAATAAGGTACAATACTCATTTTGTAATAGTTATTCATAACCACAAACACATTAAGTTTAGTACGCACATTAAACATTACTCTAACCTAACCTATGCTAAGTAAAACTAGGAGGCATGACAAGCTACAACAGCAAGATAATGATACAAAGTACAGTATAAGTGCTGGATGGAGGTACATGTAACATGAAATTGGCACAGGAGGTACATGTGTAGCATGAAAGAGTGGGATTTAAGTGATAAAAATGATCCCCGATTGCTCAAATGATCCCAGATTCATCCGAATGGCAGGGGTGCAAGTGGCCCTGTTGCCACAGAGCGAAGTGGTTGAGCTGGCGTGTAGGATTGAATCATGTCCTGTAAGTAGCCGGGGGCCGTCCTGTTGGCTGCAGGGTAGGTGAGGGTCAGACTTTGAACCTGGTCCTGGCAGTGACCGGTAGCCAGTGGAGTGAACTCAGCAGAGGAGTGACATGGGATAACTTGGGAAGGTTGAAGGCGAGTCGGGGAGCAGCATTCTGAATCGGGACATATGAAGCGCCCAGCACCGATTCCTCCGAAGCACTCCCCTCAGCTCCTTTAAAAAAAGAAGGGACCAGTTAAAAGCATTTAAATTGATAATCAAACCAATATATGTAAAGTGAGATGCATGTATACTGTATTTTGGTACAATCTATGTATTAGGCTATGTATAGTTTTGTTTTTAGTCACACACTAAACAGAGGTAAACCAGTAGAATGTGTGTGTTTTTACTACCATGGAGAAGTGAAGACCGTAAACTTAATCCTTAACATGCATGTGATTTACAGCAATGTGCATGCAAACACCACGAAAATTGGGAGCAATCGGTTTTTAGAAATAATCCGATTAAGTATCTGCATGGTTCACAACAACACGATTTCTCTAATACCTGGGTTTTACATGGATTCTTTTAATAATCATGTAAGGCCAATTAGTTGTGTCCAAAAATAATTACTTCACATCGCTCTGCGTTTTGCTTCCGCCTCTTCGCTTTGTTTGATACTGGTTTGTTAAACTTCCACACGCGTTACTGCCCCTCTGCTGGTCGTTAAAAAAAATCCACAACTGATCCTCAGATGCATCCGTGCAAGTCTGGTTGCATACAAACAAATCCAAAGCTTTCCTTTCAAATAGTTACCGCTTATTCTTATCTGAACCAAGAAACGTTTCAAAAGAAACTCCTAATTCTGAAATAAAGTTGAATACCATCATACTTTCCTATATTTTACATTATAATAACATGTTGAATCGTCACAGGCATGCCACACGCTCATACCGACCTGAGTGTTTCCCTACCATCTTTAAACATCGATTAAAACCACAGTACCTCAGACTTAATCATGCTGGTTTAACTATACTTGATCCTTACCCCCTGCATAAAGATATAAAAACAACATCCAGGTCACTGCGTCTGGTGAACTTCCGCATATGCAGTTTTAAAATGTCAAAATTTAAAGCCGACTTTCCTACGTTCATGTGCACACACAAATCGAAAATTTACGCAAACATATCGGAGTTAATGTAATGTTTTCTCAGATTCTTACCATACCCGATTAAGGTAACAAACAGGCGTTTACATCAAACCTTCCATAGCCGGATTATGGCCTCAATCGTATTAAAACCGAATTGTGCCTAAACGTAGCCGAGAGCTGTGTTTTCCTGTGCTTTAATGGTGATTGATGACAGGTGCGCGGACAGCCGCCTGTTGCAGGTGCGTTTTATGTCCACAAGAGGGAGCCATCTTACCTATTCGTATATACAGTTGAAGCCAGCCATCGTTAATAAAATAATTAATGAAATGTCATACAACACTGTACTTAATAATAATTAATAAATAATTATTTCAATTAGCGCACCAGCTGGTCACACAAAACTGCAAGAAACTCTCATACAAATAAGATGCGCTGCATATGAACAAATGAGATGGCAATAGGCAAGGGTTTTAATATTACATGATTAATCACTGCTTCCTGTGGTGGACAGGGCTGAGATTTCTGATGACTCATCCCGATTAATCTGGACATACCGATTGGCTCAAGGGCTGCGATTATTTGGCTTTACTGAACAACGCCCAGCCGGACCAGTACCATCCACAGGGCATTTTTGCCGTGGTCCTGTGTTCACAGTCAAAGAAGTTTGCTACGTTCAGCAAAAATCTTAAATGTTTGCTGCCATTTAGGTTGGAATTCCAGGGGTGTCAATGTCCAGGGATGCCAGGAATCAGCCAATGATGCATTTACACGTTCATTAAGCATGTAAAGAATCACCATGGTAACAGCTTGCAGGGGGACTGAACCAAGATCTTTGTTGAAGATGAAACCCTTGTACACTGTGTGATGTGCCTTCGCTAAGGACCTCTATTAAGATAATTACCCTTTCAACAGAGATACCTGGGTTCATAACGTTGCTGTACTGGAGTGTTTTTCCTCGTTGACATTTAAGACTGTAGACTTAACTTAGAAGTCTGGATCACTGGTCTTAGGTGCCAAATGCCACAGCTGGTTAAAAAAAAGTCTTGTATAATAATAATCACAGCTTAGTGATGACAAAGAATTTGCATACTGATTAACAGTATCGGTGGTTGGAGGACCAAAATGTGCCTAGGTGCTTGAAAACATTTCCGATTGCTTTCATGAGGAAAATGTTCATCCATGACAATCAGGTCATTGAGCGTAGAGTTCTGGAGCATCTCAGTGAGTACATGCACTAGCATTCCCCCCAATCCACTAACCGTGGATACCACTGGTGCTCAAGTTGGGTGATTATTGCCTGTCTCTCACTCAATCCAGCCCGGCCATCAGTACATTTGAGAGACAGAGATTAATCACACTCCTTGAGTGGGAATTGAACCCACACTTTCAGGCTGGGAAATACCAGCGCATTTACCCTCTGAGCCACCCCAGAACTCTGAAAGCACTCTCTCATGCATCATAGACAAGTCTACAATCAGAAAAGTCAAAGAGGAAAAACATGTAAGGCCAGCAGGGGGACTGAACCAAAATCTTCACCTTAACAGACGTAGTGGAGACACATCACATAGTGTGCAAGGGTTTCTTCCTCAACAAAGATCTTGGTTCAGCAATGATCTGAAATGGCAGAAGGAATTAAACAGTAATAGCTTGATACATCACCAGCGAGTCATAAACTGGGGTAGGTACCCCAGCACAGGGCCAACTTGTCCCCATGTGAAGACACTCACTTGTCCATAATAAATATTCAGATATGTGCGTGTTATCCTTAATTTCTTACACTCTAAATATCTTTGTTTAACACATCATAACTGTGTCCTTTCCAGATTCAGGAACTCCACTGCAGTTTATTAATATTCCACATTAAACATTTGTGAACAAATTATTATTCATAAATATTTATGTTCTGGGTTTTGCACAGAAATGCATCAACAATCCATTTGAAAAAAAAAATGCAAAAAAGGAACGAACCTTCTTTTTCAACATTTAACTCTGATATTTCTATGAACTTCTATTTTTTGACCACAAGACGGCAGTATAAGACCACAAATGACCAAAAAACTAAAAAACAAAGGCTCTTCCTAGGAAACTCTGTGTATGCTAGGTCCTAGGAAACTGTATGCTGGGTTTTTTTTTCCAGCCACAATTGCAATCCCAGAATTAACAAGATGTTCACTTTTATTAATTAGACACTTTTCATGTTTTGAAGGATTATTTACCCTTTTTAACCACTTTATGTTAGAAATAGCTATGCATGCCATGAAGAATAGCAGTACCACATTCACATTGTGCTATATTGCAAATGGTTTATTTATTATTAATTATTTATTTAGACAATGCGGGTCACCATAGATGTCGTGTTACCATTATGTGCAAACCTGAATCCCTAATTCAGCAAATAATTGAACTAATTATATAATCAAGAGCTGAGGCTGGAATAAAAACCAGCATACACACGGCCCTCCATGGCACTAAGTTTGAGACCACTGTGCTACGATATCTATCTAATTTTTAGACCAATGGCCTTTAATTTTATCATTGTTTATCCTCCTTCTACAATGTCAGATCATTGAGTTCAATGTGATTTTCCAGCCTTGGGTGAGCTAGTCTATGATGCATTCTAACTGGTTGTAAGCCTTAGTTGTAAGCTCTTGCCCTTCCAACAATGGGACCAGTACAAGGGTTTCATCCTCAGCAAAGATCTTGGTTCAGTCCCCCTGCAGGCCTTACACTGTTGTCTCACTTTGACATTACTGATTGTAGACTTAACTATGATGCATGAGACAGTGCTTTCAGAGTTCTGGGGTGGCTCAGAGGGTAAATGCGCTGGTATTTCCCAGCCTGAAAGTGTGGGTTCAATTCCCACTCAAGGAGTGTGATTAATCTCTGTCTCTCAAACATACTGATGGCCGGGCTGGATTGAGTGAGAGACAGGCAATAATCACCCAACTTGAGCACCAATGACATCCACGGTTAGTGGATTGGGGGAATGCTAGTGCATGTACTCACTGAGGTGCGCCAGAACTCTGTGCTCAATGACCTGTCTGTCATGGATAAACTTTTGTCTCATTTTGACTTCTGTGATTGTAGGCTTAACTATGATGTTGGGCTGAGAGAGTTCATTTATGGTGACTGAAACGAAAAACAAACGAGAACGCGCAATAATTATTAAATAAAACAGTTGATTGCGCACCTTTTTTTATTATCTTAAATTTTAAATCGTCCTTATAATTATGCGACGTGCGCTATATAACGCCAGTGAGTAAAAGGAGGAAAAAATTAAAGCCCTCCCCCTTTACTTCAGTACATACGGTTTGACCAACCGTGACGCAATGTTTGTGTTTTTTAAAGTTTTGTGGGATATGTAGTCAATAACGCGTCGCGATTGCTGAAGCCGGCGAGACGGTGGACTTCATTTCCCGAGTAAACCATCGTCGAAAGACATGCGGTGGCCATCTGCAACTCGTAAATATACTTCCGCCTGCAGTGCTGCAGAAAGGTAATTACATATTTTGCTACAAGCCAGTGCTTACTATGCAATGTCTGAATGCTCACTTTAACTATGTTTTGAAAATATTACTTCGTGTGCTTCCTGTGTGATACGCGATAATATCCGTACATTTAACCAACCTTGCAAAATACGGTTTGCATCGATAAACAAACAACCGAACTAGCTAGCTGCCTAGCTAATGTCGCTAGCTAGCTATGTAGATAACACTAGCTGGACAGCCATCAAAGAATAAACAAACCAGTTAACGTTAGCGAGTTTTGTTAGCTGCATTTGATGAATTGGTTGGTTTGACATTTCTATAGTTTTCTGTTTGCTGGTCATATCAAGCCTTCCTGCAGCCTGTTGAGCGAATTCATAACTGTCATTACAACTACATGTGGTCATGCTGTTTGTAAATACTACCGGTGTTTACAGAAACTGTACGCAGAACCTTTCTTGCATTACAGCCTTAAATGAAAGTACATTAAACATGATTTATCCCACCTTCATTTGCACATGGTATTCAGTAATATCCCACATTTCTGAGAATTTATTAAAAATGAAATTCTATAATAACTGAGTTGTGTAAGTGTGGACATTTTATCTCCATCCATTTTCCCATCTATCCCGACGAGAGCCCTAGTGCGTTCTCAATGAGAAACGCCCCCATAACAGGATGCTTCGCTGTAGGGCTGGTGTTCTGTGTTGATGTGCTGATGTTTGTTTTGGACAGAATTTCTATTTTGGTTTCATTAGATCGCAAAACATTTCATGACATTGCTTCAGAGTTCAGTGTGTTTTTGCATATGTCAAAGGAGACATATGCAAAAGGCTTTTTTGAGTAGGGCCTTTCTTCTTGCCACCCTGTCATATAGGCCAGTATTGTGGAGAGCTTGGGATATTGTTGTCACATGCACACATTGACCAGTCTTTGCCATAACGGACTGCAGCTGCAGCTCATTAAAAGATGCCATTGGCCTCTTGGTGACCTCTCTGATTAGTCTCCTCTGTGCTCGTTCATCCTGTTTGCAGGGACGGCCTGATCTAGGCAAGATCTCAGTGGTGATTCACTGTGTTATTTGAGTCTTTTGATATCTCGTTATGCTCATCTCCTGATTTGTGTCTGTCTGTCTGCAGTTTTACCTCTGAGTCCGTTAGAATGCTCTTTGTTGTTCATGGTTTGTTCTTTGCTGTGTAATGCACTACCCTGCAGAGGAAGCCTACAGAAACAGATTGTTTCATTGTGTGCTAATCAGAATTACTATAACTGGACACAGGTAGGGGCCAGTCAGCTTGGTGTGTGATGTAGGAGTTTGGTTATGCGTGAGCTAATGCACCATTACAATCATTAGGGTGTGTCTGTTTTATGTAACCCAGCTGTCATAGATTTTTAAAAATGAGTTCTCAGGTATTTTGAGAATTGTTTTCACTTGGATATTGTGGAATACCATGTGTCAATACATGTAAAAAATCAGATTTGATGTGCTTTTTATTTAAGGCTGTAATGCAGTAAGAGGGAACACTGTGGAAGGGTTGTATACACGTTCTATAGCCAGGTGACTGCAGGTGAAAGAGTATGACGTGTGCATGTTGCGGAAGATGAGGACAGGGCCTTTATGTATGTTGGTATCTGGATGTGAGTTATTTTACTCAGTTGGAAGGCTCACCACCTTAGATGTGCGGAGGAGAATATGTACATGTGAGATATTTGAAGAAACTGACACACCTGCATGGCTGTATCTATCTGTTCTCCTGCGCAGGTCTAAGGTGATGGGCCTGCTAACTGTCATTTTAGTAATTCACACTCAGATTCCAACATACATAAATTACCTGTCCTCATCTTTAACTACATGCACATTTCATACACTTTCCCACGTATTCACCACATACAGTGGCTATAGTTAATGTCTCTGCCAGTCTTATATACTTCTGCCTTTATACAGTAAACTGAGTTCAGCTTCAATTGTGGGTAATGGGAAAAATCTGCATGTATTCGTCAGCCTTTCAAAAATAGACTTTAGTGTTATACTTCCTCTGCTGTAATTCAATTTTTTGTCCAGCAGAGGGAGACATATTCTTCACCTGTAGCACCCTGTACTAATGCAGTCCTGTCAACCCTCTTTTAACAAAGATTGTTAATGCCTCTGTTTTCATTTGCATAATGTATGTTCATAGGTAACATATTTTGATTATATTTTGTTTATTTTAAACATTCCCCCCTCTTTTTTTCTCTCCAGCTTGTCTGCAGAAGCAGGAAGTCCCCAGATGGAGGCGCTGTGTATGTATGAGTTTGGTTTTGTTTGTTTTTGTTTCTATGCACCACTTTTGGTGTATATTAGTGCATTACTACTGCCAGTCTTACATACTGCTACCTTTCTGCAATCAAATGAGTTCATTTGATTGCGTAGTAGTATGGGGGACTGTCAGTAGTAATGCACTAACGGAGAGTGGGGCCCCTGTCAAAATTTTTTTTTTTTTTTACCTTCTGAAAATTTTGAATTTGCAAAAAAATATTATAACCCCCATGTTGTATTCTGGGAAATTCCGGGGGGCCAGATTGCCTGCCCGTCCACTCACACCACACACACACCTCCCCCACCCTTGGGGACCACCGACGTTGCTCAGGTGCGGTCTCAGGGACTCGAACCATCAACCTCTACCTCCTGAGGATCGGTTCAGCCCCCTACGCCACATACTCCTTCGCATTTATCGCTCATTTTTTTGTGCACTTACACAGCACAACGGACAAAAGCTGCGCAAACTGAAGGGACGAACGGGGATTCGAACCCTGAAGCTCAGCGTTCCAAGCTTTGGACAATACCTTTACGCCACCGTCATGTTAGCGGTTGCGCGGCTGCAGAAATGGCCTGATGATGAGACAACCCAAGTATAAGCGAAACAAAGACAAAGGGGGGTTCGAACCCCCAACCTCTGCGTCCGTAGGCAAAGACAATACCGCTACGCCACCTTCTCTTCTGTGAATCGGCCGGCTTTTCTGTGGGTAGAAGAAGATGACACAACAGAAATATTTACAAAAAAATCTCAGAAATTTTGCCTTCATCTACTAACTTCGGACCTGAAGGTGATGAACCTTGTTACCTATGTCTTACAGCTGGTTCTTAGAGCCACAGCAGAGGGGGGATTGAACTTACTATCTTGGGATTCGTGGAACAGGGTACTCTGTCTTGCACCACGAAGCCCTTCAAGAATTCCTGGGTGTTCATTAGTGAACTTATTCGCAGACCGATAAGAATTAAAGAGGAAGAGCTCAGCTTTGAATAGCAGAGATCCAGATTAGGTGCTCTCCTAAAATGAACTCTACGAAACTGTGGAAAAATATAAACTGACACCCTAATATATTTTGGCTTATTTAAATAAAGCTTTTGATTCATTGGACTTCCCTTGAATTTGCGATTTATGATTAGAACAGGTGACTGACAAGTCCCGTTCAAACAGATGACCTAATTAAAGGTGTAATGTTGTTACATCTTATAGGTGTGCCTGAAAGTGATTAGTTGGTTACATTTTTTATGCCTTTGAATGTTTTCTTTCACAAGGATGAAAAATTTAATCTAGCCAGTAATGTACTATGGAGAACAGTCATTCTGTTTTTATAAAGTGCAGTGGATATGTATTGGGGGACAGGGCTTGTAAATGCATTTTATTTTCTTTTTAATAATGAAATAAAATTAATTGTGTTTTGTAATTTTATTCTGCAATTACGTTTCATTCTTGAAAGTTGTGCTGCCATTGCTGAATAAAAATAATGCACAATAAGAACAGTGAGTTTCGGTTTCAGTAGATCTTTATTATCCCCAGAGGGCAACTTGTGTGCAGCATTAAAATCCACTTACATTTTGATAACCATACAAAAAACAGACTTGTACATTGCAACATTTTTTTAATTGGACTTCCTATGCTGTAATGTCGTTTTCTGTCCAGCAGAGGGAGGCAAACTCCTGACATTACATTGTATTACATATATTCAGCAGACATTTTTATCCAGTGATGTACAATAAGTGCATACCAAAGGTCATTGGAACAACTACAAAACACAGGTCCAATAAGATACAGTACTCATTTTGTAACAGTTATTCATAGCCATGAACACATTAAGTTCAGTACACACATTAAACATTACTCTAACCTAACCTATGCTAAGTAAAACTAGGAGGCATGACAAGCTACAACATAAAGATAATGATACAAAGTACAGTATACGTGCTGGATGGAGGTACATGTAACATGAAATTGGCACAGGAGGTACATGTGTAGCATGAAAGAGGGGGATTTAAGTGATAAAAATGATCCCAGATTCATCCGAATGGCAGGGGTGCAAGTGGCCCTGTTGCCACAGAGCGAAGTGGTTGAGCTGGCGTGTAGGATTGAATCACGTCCTGTAAGTAGCCGGGGGCTGTCCTGTTGGCTGCAGGGTAGGTGAGGGTCAGACTTTGAACCTGGTCCTGGCAGTGACCGGCAGCCAGTGGAGTGAACTCAGCAGAGGAGTGACATGGGATAACTTGGGAAGGTTGAAGGCGAGTCGGGGAGCAGCATTCTGAATCAGGGGACATATGAAGCCCAGCACCGATGCCTCCGAAGCACTCCCCTCAGCTCCTTTAAAAAAAGAAGGGACCAGTTAAAAGCATTTAAATTGATAATCAAACCAATATATGTAAAGTGAGATGCATGTATACTGTATTTTGGTACAATCTATGTATTAGGCTATGTATAGTTTTGTTTTTAGTCACACACTAAACAGAGGTAAACCAGTAGAATGTGTGTGTTTTTACTACCATGGAGAAGTGAAGACCGTAAACTTAATCCTTAACATGCATGTGATTTACAGCAATGTGCATGCAAACACCACGAAAATTGGGAACAATCTGTTTTTAGCAATAATCCGATTAAGTATCTGCATGGTTCACAACAACACGATTTCTCTAATACCTGGGTCCAAAAATAATTACTTCACATCGCTCTGCGTTTTGCTTCCGCTTCTTCTTCGCTTTGTTTGATACTGGTTTGTTAAACTTCCACACGCATTACTGCCCTCTGCTTGTCGTTAAAAAAAAACACAACTGATCCTCGGATGCATCCGTGCAAGTCTGGTTGCATACAAACAAATCCAAAGCTTTCCTTTCAAATAGTTACCGCTTATTCTTATCTGAACCAAGAAACGTTTCAAAAGAAACTCCTAATTCTGAAATAAAGTTGAATACCATCTTACTTTCCTGTATTTTACATTATAATAACATGTTGAATCGTCGCAGGCATGCCACACGCTCATACCCACCTGAGTGTTTCCCTACCATCTTTAAACATCGATTAAAACCACAGTGCCTCAGACTTAATCATGCTGGTTTAACTGTACTTGATCCTTTCCCCCTGCATAAAGATATACAAACAACATCCAGGTCACTGCGTCTGGTGACCTTCCGCATATGCAGTTTTAAAATGTCAAAATTTAAAGCCGACTTTCCTACGTTCATGTGCACACACAAATCGAAAATTTACGCAAACATATCGGAGTTAATGTAATGTTTTCTCAGATTCTTACCATACCCGATTAAGGTAACAAACAGGCGTTTACATCAAACCTTCCATAGCCGGATTATGGCCTCAATCTTATTAAAACCGAATTGTGCCTAAACGTAGCCGAGAGCTGTGTTTTCCTGTGCTTTAATGGTGATTGATGACAGGTGCGCGGACAGCCGCCTGTTGCAGGTGCGTTTTATGTCCACAAGAGGGAGCCACCTTACCTATTCGTTTATACAGTTAAAGCCAGCCATCGTTAATAAAATAATTAATGAAATGTCATACAACGCTATACTAAATAATAATAAATAATTACAACATTTTGGTCATTTTGACAAAAGAATCTGCGCTGATGCACTCCCATTCTAAATGTTACAATGGTAAGCCCTTAAGTAGATTTTGAAAAGCGTTGTATTGGTTTAATCGCAAATGTTTTGCAAGCATGGCAGTTTGTATTTTCATACCCTGGAGACCTGGAAACTATTTAATGTTTAACAGACAGGTGATTTCCAGCAAGTACATGTTAATATTAATTCTTTGGATCAGATTGTAAAAGAGAGCAGTCTTTCCAGGCTATAATGGGGATTACGGACTCCATATTAACACAGTTCCAGGAAAACAACTGACTCCAACACGGAAATTTATTCAGCCAAGATATTCAGCGAAACACTAAAACTGTCTAGTAAAGATAATGAACTCTCTCACCAATATGTCCTCAGGTAAGATAGCCAACTCCCCATTCACACAGCCCAGGCAGAATAACTCCCATACTGATATTTCCTCAGCAATATTATAGTGAAGATAATGAACTCCCACACCAATAGGTCCGCAGTTAAGTGAACTTTCATTTATACGGAGATAATCAACTCCCATTCTGACACATCCACAGCAAAGCTAATAACCTACCACACTGACATAAGAAGGTATACCAGGTATGATGAGCCTCATTGTCCCACATGGCTCATCGTAACCTATACACTACACTTACACTTGGATCCTCCAGTTACACTACAACACACTCCTTTTGCCTCCTCCGTATTAAATTAGATGTCTGTTCTGGTTTTGCTAAGTACTGAGCTTATATACATGTCCTGTAGTCTTTTCCTTACCGTCTGTGCACTTTATCATATCACTCAGTGGTTAATGATTGACCCTGCCTGTGCTGAATGTTCATTCCTGCTGTACTACTCCTACTGAAATAATTTAATTTGTGTTCATCAGGATTATACATACCATGTCCTCCAGCTGACCTCCCAAGAGCAGCAGGATATGTGTATTGTGATAATTTTGTGTAATTATTACAGTACAAAATTTATCACCAGAGTAACATCCTTTAGCATCAAAAATTGATAGCATTGATACTGTATCCTTCCTTTAAAATAGGCATCTCTTTGCACAAACACTTACCATTGCCAGCGCTGACCTCTCCAGGGAAGCGGGTGTTACTGGTCGACCTGTCACATCGTCTCTCCAACGGACCTACCTCATTCGCCTGTCCTACCAGTGGCTTCCGCATCAGCAGGTGCAAATGTACGGTTGCAACTGTGCAATTCATAGCATCAGTTTGTGTATGAAATGGTAAATATCTGTTTAATAGTTTAATAGTAAAGGGGGACACCTGGAGGCCTCCATATGAAATGATCACCCAAAATGATCCAGACACCCCCTCCACAAAGCGTGTTGATCTCAACTCTCGTGAAATATTGCAGAGAAACTAGGCTAATGTGTGATTTTGTGTCGATTCTACACATCTTTGAATACGCTGAGGCCTTCTGTCTGGCTCAATCAAAATGTCTGTTAGGTGATGTGTTTAATGTGGACCAAAGGGTCAAGGTTAGGACCTCTCAGAAGTCCTCTATTGCCCATTTCAGGGGTAGGATATTGGGATTTTGGGGTGGAAACAGTGACACGTCGGATTTCGGCGGCAAGGGGGGCGGTGATGCGGCCCGCGGCATATAAGGACAGGGGGGCCGCCCGCGCCCCTCACGATCGGCACGGCGCCATGATGGGACTCTTTCTGCTGGCTGCGCTTCTGGGGGCCGTTTTCGGCCGCGACACTTTCGAGGGGTGAGCTTTTCACCGAACCTTTCCCTTCGGGGGTTTTTGAAAGGGGGGCATCCCGTGCACGGGGGGGGGGGGGGGGGGGGGGGGGGGGGTCAGAGGTTTCACCTAGGTCTTTAAAATCTATTCAAATCATCTGCAGTTTTTACTAATTACCTTGGCTAAACATGCTAATTGGCTGCATACACCAACACTGGTCCAAATGTGCATTAGATCACTGCCAAATGTGTCACAGTGGGACACGAGAACAGTCTTAGGCTGCCATAAAATGCGCTGATCAAAAAATTTGGCTGAACTGTCCAGACGGTGGAAACGTTAGACCGGAAGCTGGCACTGAATCCAGAAACGGCCCACTTTCGCCCGCCTCTGAACCGGGGGGCGTCGGCCATTTTGTAGAAGCTGGCTGACGCTCTGGTTGGCTCGCTGCATGAGGCACCAGTGGAGCCCTTCGAGGCAGAGCCACAGCCGCCGTGAGCTGTGACCCGAGGAACGCTGGGTTTGGATGCAGCCGAGGAGGCGCGTTGTACTGGGAGAGAGGCCAGGTTTCCCTCGCCCTGTTGAGGGCCAGCGGACCAGGGAGACGCCCCGCGCTGCGCTGGGTTCTGCGACGGGCAATCACTCGGTCGGGTCAAAGTCGTTCAGAAAGGGGCGTTGGGGTTCTTTCAGGAAGTTTCCCGAAGCTTGTCCTCACGCAGCGCAGGCTTTCAGCAGTTAGGACCCCGCTGATTTCACCCGTCAGCCTAAAATGAATCAATAAAAAATTTAACCCCTTTTTACGAAGGAATCGCAGCTGCCATCTGATTCAAAGTCTGGATTCAAAGACTGGTTCAAAGTCCTGATTCAAAGTCCTGGTTCAAAGTCCTGGGAAGTGAACACTGGACATTTTGTCTCCGTCGCATGTGGAACGGCTATTTCTGATACAATGTGGCCATAATCGGATACGTCGTTAATTAAATCACGAAGAGCTACTAATCAATGACTCGTTACAATTCAGGGGTCGTAGCCAACAATGCGCGATTCAACAGGAGAAACCGATTATGGACATAATTGCAGAAAATGAAGCAGTGTGTTCCCGAGAGGCAGGGGCGGGGCCACGCGCTGTATCCCTGGCGATTGTTGAGAGCGGGAGGGGGCGGGGCCAAAACCGTGTCGAGAATAAACGACGGTCTGTCAGCCCGGGTTGAAAAGAGCGGTTTGTTTCCTCCGGGGGGGGCGCTAGCAAAGCGGAGACCGAAAGGCATCACAAAGGGGCTCCTTGTAGCTGCTTTCATGTGAAGGCCGCTAACGGGCTACATCTGTTTAAAAAAAAAAAAAAAAAAAAAAAAAAGCCTCGCCAATCAGGAGAAGCGACAGCCGAACGGTCTCCAGAACCGCGGCGCGGGCTTCGGCTGCGATCGAAACCCCCGCCGCGTCGATTGCGGGGAGCTCCGGTCCACGCCGACCTCCGACCTCAGGAAGCGGATAAATCCACAGGATGCTCGAACAGAACGCGCTCATCCATTAAATAAAATTCAGAGCCGATTTCTCTCCCCCCCCTTCTGCCCCGAACCCTCCCCCGTCCATGTTCCTTTGACGAAAAGAAAATTCTGGAACGAGTCGCTTTTTTGTTTCTGGATAATCTTACCACCAGCACGTTCGAAAAAAAGGCAAAAAAGTAAAAGCGCAGCTCCTTCTTTCCTTTGAAAGGCCAAACAGAACTAATGAGGTGAAATGAAAGTACATCGAATTAGGGGTGATGCGATTACTACGACTTACAAGATTTTTGGCCTTCAGAAGTCCTGAGTCCAAGTTTACGGTGCCCCTCGGCCTCGAAATATATTTTTTAATTGATCCCGTGACACGTGATGCGGTGCATCTTGGGATAGAATTCGAAACCCAGAATCGCGATCGCAGTGTAAAGTAGCAGTTGCAACCACGATGCTGAGGTTCAGCGGAAAAGCAAAGCCCTTCCTGTAACGCGATAAGGTTTGGCAGCGTGGTCAAGTCTCCAGCCGGGCCTCGTCGTCAGCCAGGAAACATGGCCGCGCAAAAGCAGCGGTTATCAAATAACGTTCTTTTTTTTTTTGTGGAATAATTGTATTGTTATGCGCGGGCTATTCCGTTCCCATAACTGGAAGCGTTTCCCGAATCTCTACGGACGCGAAAGCCGAAAAAAGTGTACTGTAACGTATCTCAGCGAGGGCCAAAACTTTGTCGGTGATAACGTAAGAGGAGATATTACGTTACATCGCGGATACGACAAACGTCTTTGGAAATCCGTCTGTGCGAGCGGCTCCTTTTAAGACCGCCCCTTCCTGTGGCAGCGGCGCAGAAACGCCGGGGACGTGCCAGGTTGGGCTCGCGGTCACGTCCTCAGAGGGCAGCTTGCAGCGCCGCACCACACGGGCCGCCTCTGACCGTTCAGCCACTCCCCCGTCTCTTAATTTATGTTCGAATCTCCTTCACTGATTGGTTGCATTGACTGGTTATGTCGTGCAGTGGGCGGGCCTTATAGTAGAGAAGTACAGCTCTTTTTATAATTACATACCTCGGACGTGATGTAACCATGCGCATGCTTGTCTTGTTCACAGGTGGACAATCTAGGTTTGGTAAGTAAATGTCCCCCCCCCTGTGTTTAGTTCCAATTGCCTGGAGTTGCTAATTAAAACAATTCTTCAGCCTGGAGGTAGCTCTTAATCAGTGAAATCAGCCGGCCGAGTTGACGGGTGGAAGAAACACATTCTGACCCCCTGGACGCTCCACCTCTGGTCTTGTTGAAAGCAATGCGTGCGTTACTGTTCTATGATTTTTGCACCGAAGCAGATTTTGACAAAATACCGTTTCGGCTCATTAGCGTTTTGCCTCGTCTTTGAACTCTGTTCGGAACAACACGCGCGGTTCAGTTTCTACGACCAGATGTCTTCACTTTCAGCGTTTAGGACTTCGCTGATTTCAGCTGTCGGTCCGTCGATGAATCGATACAAGATGGCCGGGTTTCAACTCCTGTCATAGCGCTTCCTCACCCGCCGTTCCTTCTGTTTGTTACCCTCTCTGCTGTCTATTTGTCTGAATAAAGCAAAAAATAAAAATAAAAAAACTAAAGGAGGATAGACTGTCCCACTCTCCTTTTCAAAAAAATGAAATTGATCTCTCTCAATAAAAGCCCTAAAATGAATATGGAACGTTCATCCTTTGCAATATACATTTTTGACATAAGAAAATAACACCCGTCGTTACATATTCACAGGGTCTAATTAAAGACAGAAGAGTGGTTAAATTGGGAACCAAAGCCAGCGTATTTTGCGTTCTGGGAAGGCGTCATGCTAGATGCTAGAGCATTGCTGCAGGGATTTGCTTCCATTCAGCCAGAAGAGCATCAGTGAGATCGGGCACTGACATGGCGATTAGGCCTGGCTCGCAGTCGGCTTTTATACTACACTGCCACCCCCACTACACTACAGTTTTGGATTACAGTATTGGTCTTTGCGTCCTGGCTGCTCTTACTGTAGTACTATGGCCGGGCGTGGGGCAAAGCAGACTACATGCTGCAGTAACAGGAAGTCAATTTACCGCAGCCAGACTATTTGAGTCTGCAGACAGGAAGAGAAGATTAAAGTTTGTTAATGCAGTGGTTGGAGTGGGGGTGGGGGGGGCACAGGGGATGGGCAAAAGCGGTGGGTGTATTCTTACAATTTAAAGTGGAACTTCACCCAAATATCCCAGTTCAACTCTTGTGCTGTCTCACTCGACAAAGGTCGTTGACTCAAATTCTACCCAGAGGGCCGAGGGCCAAAGATATTGGTGAAATGCATGGTGGGAATTGTGGTACACTGACAAATCAAAAATCTGATTTTGCTATGCGCAGCCCAATTGTAAAACTGTTTCATTTTCATATATTAAAAACAACAAATCAATGTATATTATGTATATCTGGCATATGTCATGACTACAATAAATGTGAGTAACAGCATGTAGGGCTTACAAGATGGGATTTTCACTTCATGCCGTGAGACAGACAGCTCTGTCTGGTCTCAGGGATGGTAATGTCATTGCGAGAGGTTCAGACGGCATGTACCAAACACTGGCCCGGAGGACGGCCTCTCTGTACTCCCATTCATAAGCGCTCGGACACATTTTTAGATTAGATAAGGACCGCATTACCCACCGGCCCCCGTCTCTCTTTCCCTTCCCCTGATGCGAAGCGATTCCAAAAACCGCGCCGGCCGAACCCTTTCAGCAGAACGGACGCAACGTGCGAGGGGGCGGGCGCGGTCCGGAAACCGGGTCATGTGACTCGGAGGACGCGGGTTCGACCCCCCGGGCGTGGCGGTGCCCCCCCCCCCCCCCCCGCAGCCTCGAGCGACGGCGCTCGCCCTGCATTCGCTCAGCCGTGTCAGTTGGCTGTGTGTGAAAATGTAGCAGCCGGTAAACGTGTGATATACGCGCGTAGATGAAAGCTGGCGCCGTGCGCTGAACTGCGAGCCCTCGTCGCGCGTCTCGCTCGGACGCCCGTGAATCGGACGGAGATGCCCCCGGAAAGCCTCCCTGTGAGTGAACGGCGGCTGACCCCTCCTGCGCGTGAATTTAGTGAACGAGTTTTTGCCCCGGCGCCCGTCCGCTCTCTCTAAATGTCTGGTTTTAAATCGGTTCTAACAGTTAGCTTGATTTTCAGCGTGTGTCTGAAGGCGCTCTATTAGAGTACTCTGTTAGTAAAGTACTCTGTTGGTTGGACTGGGCAGCTGTGTGTTTGTGTGTGCCTGTGTGAATGCGAGTGTGTGTGTGTGTGTGGTGTGTGCGTGTGAGTGCGTGTGTGTGCATGTGAGTGCTCGTGTTGTTTTGTGCGAGCAGCAGGGAGTTGCTCCAGCTGCTTTGGCAGAGGACAGTGCTCCATTATTCCAGCAGCAGCCAGATCATTATTTCCCAGCTACATTTGATGAACACGGCTTGCGAGGTCACTCACTCACTCACTCTCAGTCGCTCTCTCATTCGCTGATTCACTCGATTACTCACTCAGTCACCCGCACTCGATCGCCCGCTCGCTCGCTCTGCTGACTCACTGCCTCACTTTCTCGCTGTTCCAGCCTCGCCAGAAATGGCCCTCGCCAAGGACCGCCGTTCTTCGCCGGCAGAAACGCGCCGTTCGGCCGCCGGCCCCGTCCTCCCGCTCGCTGCGTGAGTCAGCGGTTTCGACCGCGCGCGGGGAGAGACAGCCCACGCCTCGGTCACAACACGGTCAAAACACAGTCAAAACAAGGTCAAAACACGGTCAAAACAAGGTCAAAACACGGCTAATTGTGGGAATTAAGGAATTATGTGTCAAATGGGGGAATTTGGAAAGGAGGCATTGCTGGAATAGCTGCGCAGCTGGGTCAGGCTGGGGTTGGGGGGTGGGGGGGGGGTGGGGGTGAGCTGGAGTGTGGTAGGGATGTGTGTGCTGAGGGGGGGTTGGGGGGGAGGGGGGGGGGGTGAGCTGGAGTGTGGTAGGGATGTGTGTGCTGAGTGCTGATTCTGCAGCCTTGTGGGGAGCGGTCCGTGGAGGGAGCGTGTCCTCTGGGAGCTGGGCTCTCTACAGCTGCTCCGGCACTAGCTGTGTGCTGCTGTCTCTCATTAGTGGGGGATGAGTTGAGAGCATCTGCCCCAGAGCTGGGCACACACACACACACACACACACACACACACAACAGGTGCCCCCCACACACACATATACATGCATACACGCACACACACAAACAACAGCTGCCCCCCCACACACACACCTACATGCACACACACGCACGCACACACACAAACCACAGGTGCCCCCCACACACACACACAAACAGCAGGTGTCCCCCCTCCCACACACACACACACACACACACACCTTTGTGCAAGTTCACTAGTGAAATCTGGTGGTGTAGCGCATGGTTGTAGTGCAAATACCTGCATGCACTGCGGCCCACAGGACCTGGAGTTCAGTAGCCCTGATAAGAGACCCCACAGGTGAGGCTGGCACCGGGCACTGGAATCAGGCTGGAGACACAGAAACAGGAAGAGAACAGAATCACAGCTGGAGCATGACATGCGTGAAAATCCTGGGAGAAGCCGTGAAAGTCCTGGGAATGTCCTCCGATACCCGTGCGACGGACGGATTTATCGAGGCGCCCCGCAGAGCCAGAAATACAAATCGGAGATTATTGCAAGGGATCATTTTTCTGATTCGTGTGCAAAATAATAAAATACATTCCATGGTAAAAAATTAAAAAAAAACAAAAAAGTTTGATCAGCTGACCGCATAGTTTCAAAGTACAGATACCCAGTTAATGGCAGGTTTATCATTTGTTATTAAAAGCTGAGCCAAAGACGGAATTCCACTCTGCCAAATGGAGGTTTTGTTTTAAACAAGAAGGCGTACCCTCAGGGCAGCACTCAAGAGTTTATAACAAATGAGAAAACTTAACAAAAATATATTTGCAAAGCGAAAGGAAGTGCAGCCTTTAAATATTTGCCGTGGTTATACGGAGCTGAAGGAGGCTTTCTGGTTCAGACGACATCATGCTTGTTCCATCTGTGATTCCACCTGTGATGTCACAAGTGAACTGCGATGTCACTCAGACCTGATTAAAGCAGTCTCTCAGTGTGACTGGTTTTTTCACAGATGTTTTATTGCGACGGTCTAAGGGCTCGAACAGGGGAGGAAGGATGACTCGGGCAAGTCGCCCCACGGGTCTGTTTTTTTCCGGCAGGAACCGCCGAGCGCCCTGGTCGCCGGCACACGGGGGAACTCGGCGAACCCGCGCGTCTTTTTGAAGCGCCTCAGGCGCCGCTTCGGGGCCCCTCCGGCCCGTGGAGAGGGAACGGGGGCCGGCCGGCCAGCGAAGATCGCGCTCGAGCATCGCGTGCCGAGAGGGAGACAGGGGACGGGCTGGCGGTAAGGAGAGAGAGAGAGAGAGAGAGAGAGAGAGAGACTGTGGAGGGAGAGAGAGAGAGAGAGAGAGAGAGACTGTGGAGGGAGAGAGAGAGAGGGGGAGAGAGAGAGAGAGACAGAGAGAGAGACTGTGGAGGGAGAGAGTAGGGGGGAGAGAGAGAGAGGGAGGGAGGGAGACTGTGGACAGAGTGACTGGGGAGAGAGAGAGAGAGAGGAGGGGGTTGTACAGACCACAAAGTAATAGGAAACCGTCCTACCCTTTTCCCCTTCTCTCTCTCTCCGTCCCTCTCTCTCCCTCCCTCCCTCCCTCTCTCCCTCCCTGTCTCTCAGTCCTTCGTGTCCGAGCAGTCGCTCCGAGGAATAGCAGCAGTGTTTTTCTCTCCCTGGGGAACACCCTGGTGACAGCGCAGCGGGGGAACAGGCTACCTCACACACACACACACACACACACACACACACTCTCGCACCAGGACAGACCCAGTCCACAAGGGAGCCAGGAACCTGGTCAAGGTGGGTGAGGAACCTATGCCGTAGACACACATGGCTTCACTAACTGCATTTATGTGAGAGTGTGTGTGTGTGTGTGTGTACGTGTTTGTGTATATGTGACTCACTATGTGTATCTGTTTGTGCGCAGGCATGTGTTTACTTGTGCGTGTGTGTGCATGTGTTTATTTGCGTATGGGTGGGTGTGTGCTTGTGTGTGTGTTTGCGTGTGAGGGGGGAGAGAGAGAGTGAGTGAGTGAGTGAGAAGCTTAACAGGTGCTGGGTCTTCCTTGTAGCAGTGGGTCACTTGGACAGCTCAAGTGCACCTCTTAAATCAACATGGATTTTTCATTTGAATGAGAGAACAGCCATAGACCGTTTATGATTTTTGTCTGTTATTTCTAATCTCAGCATTAAATTTATGTTCAAACTTTTTCATGTGAGATTGAGTATGCTTATGTATTGTTTAGTTTAGTTAAATTACTTAAGTGCACTGTACATAAATACTTTTCTTTGGTATTATTTTGTATTTGACTACGCTGTGTACCAGTTGAACTGTTTTCAAAAGAATTTCCTCAGCAAGAGGACAATAAACTAATTGACTAAATTAAGGTTAAGAACGCTTTGCTATCATGGCCAGTTGTAAATGTTAAAACTGCATTTGAATGATCCCTGTGCAATATTGTCATAGCATGCTTGAATAAAATCCACTGTATAAAGTTCTGAGCCTGTCAGGGTTGCCAGTTCTTGGCTGGGTGGAGGTCTTGAAGAAGGGTGGAGGTGTGGGACATGACAGAGCTGGGCATCAGTGTAAAGGGCAGGAGTTGCTGGGAATTGTTGCCGTTTAAATATGAATTTGGTTAGAACTGAGAGGTGGGGGTTCTGACCGAGAAAGCATTTCTCTACCGCACTGGACTCCCAGTGTCTGCAGGGTTGGGCCGCATTTCAAACGCATGTATCTGAGACGCGTATCTGCATTCATGCATTTCTGACATAATTCAGGGGACCCGCCTCTTCTTCTTGTGCAGTTCTTACCTCTGTGCCACCTGCAAACAGACTCCGTCTCCTCCTCCGTTTTTATCATAGTTCATGTGCACGTTCACGTGGGAGGCATTGTCTGTGTTTGTAGGGGGGTTTTTTTTTGTTTTGTTTATTTTTGTTCGCTCGTCAGTCGGTCCGTTAGCCGAGCGAGAGGGGCGTGGCTTCTGGGGTCGGGGGTGGTGTGGGGGTCCGTTTGGAGGTCTTCAGGACGCCCAGCCGTTTACACGCAGTTTGTCCGCCATTGTTGTTACCGCCTGCTTTAAGTGTCCAAAAACCTGCTACACTGAGCAGCTGCTTCTCTATATGGTAGTCTTTGACACATCTGCGCCTACTTCCTGGAGAGTGTTCTTGATTCTGTTCGACAGTTGAAAAGGGTTTTTTTCTTTCATGGTTGAACCATGTTTTTCGGGCGTCCACTACAGTGGTCTTCCGTGATCCACCAGGTCGTTTGTTATTGCTGAGCTCACTGGTGAGTTCTTGCTGGAATGCTTTAACGATGTATCAAACGGTTGATGTTGACACACCCAACGATTTGGCTGTGTCTCTGATCGATTAATTCTGATTTTAAAGCCTCACGATGGCCTCGTGATGCTTTACTGGCGGGGACACCTCACGTTGAGAGACGACAGCCGCAGGCTCCAGATGCAAATTCCACACCTGGAATCACTCTGTCTCTTTTGTTAGCTTTCTTGTGCGCGAAGTAATGATGCGAAGACACACGGCTGACCAAGAAACAGCTGAGCATCCCATTGTCCAATTACTTTTTGAAAATGGAGGGGACTGTATATGAAGGGCTGCAATTCCTGCATGAAGAGCCCAATGTGGATGTAAATACCCTCAAATTATAGCTGACAGTCACACATTAACCTCACGTTCATTGTTTTATCCGAATGGAATGTTCTGGAGGACAGGGCTAAAACAACAGGAATTTTGCCACTTGCCCCAATACTTTTGCATTTACCTGTATATTCCGTATGTATATTTTTATTCCTTGTCTTTCTTGTAAATGTGTTCCTTATCATAATATGATAATAATAATAATAATAATTATTATTATTAATATTATCAATGTTGTCTCATATGGTTGTGAAGGCACGCCTTTATTTCTGTTTTCAATTTATCTCCTTGGAGTGAAATCATGCTCAGATGTAAAGTCAGACGCTCATCCAGAAGTTTCTGTCCCGTATATATTACATATGGCCGGGGCCCCAGTTGTGGAGTAGCGCATCGCTGCAGTAAAGCAGCGATCAGCGTCCAGCGGCTAGGGGTAATGCATCATGGGAAGGGCCCGCGCCTCATCTCAGAGTAATGATATCTGGCACGCGCTCGCCGGCGGGTCCGGGCTCCTGGCGAACGGCTTCAGCAGCTGCTCGGCTGACGGGGGGGCCCATCTGGGGACGCCCGCGGGAGAACTCGAACTCAAACTCGAACTCGGGAGGGGGCCCCGCCCAGCGCCGGGAGCTCCGCGCTACCGCCAAAAAGAGCGCTCGCGTCGCCCGGGCTGTTCCCCCCGCCCGTCCGTCTCTCTCCCACCGCGAGGCCGGCTCTTTGCGTTCGGCCTCTTCCGTGACGTGCCGTAGGTGTCCGCGGCAAGCCGGAAACCGCCGTTACCGCGGCAACAACGCGTCATTACCAGCGGCGAAGTCCTGAAGCTTCGCGGATTTCTAGGCCTGTTTCTCTGAAGGTCAATTATCTTTTATAAATTGTTTTTTAAGGTGCGTGCTTGTGTGTAGGTGTGGCTGTGTACGCGAGTGAAAAGGTGTGCGTGTGCTCCTTGTGTTTGTGAGTGTGTGCTTGCGTACGAGTGAGAGAGTGCGTTTGCGTCGGTCTGTGAGAGTAATGACAAGCTCAGTTTTTGTTACCTGTTACTTCAAAGGCTTACCTAAAACTGCCAACGTTATTTCCCCATCGTACATGCTGTGGCTGTTGACAGATATCAAAATATTGAGGTATCAGCTTAGAATAATAATTTGCCTTATTAAACCTGCAGTCATAACCTTAGATGCATTTGACTACAAATAAATCCAAGTCTTTCTTGTTTTTCTTCAGAAACATGGTTTGGCGAGTTAATTTTGAAACTAAAACTGAACTCCAAAACTCAATGTGCAGAAAAAAAGTAACACTTTTAAAATTTTTTTAGCCAATGTTTAGGACAAATGTTGATCGAATCCAGTCCATAGCCACGAGCATGTGTCTGAAAACTACAGCCCAATGTTTCTATTCAGAGTGGTGTATGACATGGGCCTGGTCATGTGACAGTGAAACTCTTTCTCCTGACATTTCTCTGTAGGCCTCGGGCTAAGGGCGGGGCTCCTGAGCCCAGCGGTCATGGGGCGACCGGAGGAGGTTGTGCTGCGGTCAGGCGGTCACGGCGTGGTCCTGGCCCTCCTGCTTCTCCTCGCCAGCGTCTCAGGCCTCTTGCAAATGCCAAGAGTCTTCCTCACCTTCAAAGGTAACGGTCAGGTTGCTTCCTGTTCAAAGGTGTAGATCAGGTTACTTCCCATTCAAAGGTATAGATAAGGTTACTTCCTGTTCCGTTGTGTAGATAAGGTTACTTCCTGTTCAGAGGTGTAGATCAGGTTACTTCCTCTTCAGAGGTATAGATAAGGTTGCTTCTTGTTCAAAGGCTATATGCAGCAAAATGTTCATTACAAATCTCATATATTTAGCCCCTGTTGAGCTCATGTAAATTCCGCTGATGCAACACTGAGAATTTTCCTGTACGGCCTCCTGAAGCAAACCTTCCAGTGCTCATATGTACCATACGTAGAACACATGCAAAATATGGAAATCAAATGTCTCTGCACCATTAGAGTGTGACCACTCTGATACACTTCATAAGGGCTATAATGAGCCAGCCTGGTTCCAGTTTGGCTATAATAAGCCAGCCTGGTTCACCTCCACAGTGCGAAAGGGGTGCAATAAGCCAGCCTGGTTCCAGCTCTGCAATAGGCAAGGGCTATAATGAGCCAGTCAGGTTCCAGTTCTACAGCTACAAAAATGAGACGTGCATCTCTTCTCTGGGCCTGTCCAATTATGGGGCAATATGTTAGCTTGATTTCCTCCACCTCACCCAGAATACAGTGGGGGGGGAGCGGGGGGGGGGGGGGGGGTCTCTCATTGACTCACTCAGACAATACGCAGGTGTATCCGCGCCGGTCGGCTTCCCTTTCAACCGCCGCTGATGTATGGCGCCGCGCGGCTCTCTGGGAGTTAGCGGTAGCGTGAGCGCAGCGCGGCGCGGGCGGGGGCGGGGTGGGGGCGTCCGCTTCATCTGCAGCCAGAAGACGTCAAAGACTCCGGCGTAGCATATCGGGGAGGCATTTTGGGGGTCGTAACTCAGATTTTTATGGGTTCAAATCCCAGGTGAGGCACTGCCGTCGAGTACCCCTGAGCACCCGTACTCAACCCGAATCGCTTCAGCGACTGTCCAGCTGTGCGAATGAACTGTGTTGAAGAAAATGGAGCCATACTTGGGGAAATGCAGTATGCTACAATACAATGTAATACAATTTGTCGTTAGGGCTAAAAGAGAATAGTGCGATGCTTCGGAACATTTGGGCAAATAGACAAACAATTTTTGTTTTCAGGTACTGCAATATATTTTATATATTGTGAAATATATAAAACGAATAAAAAATATTTAAAAATGAATATTGTATATATGGTAAAATCTACAGCAGTCTGCAAGGTGCTATGTGCTGAATCTAAGTGTTAAGTGCTGGATATGCTAAATGTGCTATATACTGGCTATGCTAAGTGCTAAGTTCTGGCTATGCTAAGTGCAATGTGCTGGCTATGCAAAGTGCTAAGTTCTGGCTATGCTAAGTGCAATGTGCTGGCTATGCTAAGTGCTATGTGCTGGAAATGCTAAGTGCCCGTGAAGCAGTGCAAACGTAATACATTGTAAGGTGCAAAGCTGTGTGGCTGGGCCATGCTGTGTGCTCTCCAGGCTGCCTGCTTCTGTCTCTTTGATCCCCCTCCCGCTCAGTTTGCCCCCCCCACGCTCAGGGCTGTACGCCGCCAGCAGTCTCCCTGTGGCCTCTCTCCTTACTTAGTGCTGATTTTTTTACGGTGACGCATGGATTAATAGCGGGTGACAGGGCTGGCCGGCGGGTTAGCCGTGCCGCAGGCTTCCAGCAGGTCTGTGTGCTTACAGGAACTGGTGTGAGAAATGGTGTTTGGGGCCTCTCTCCCTCTCTCTCTCTCTCTCTCTCTCACTCACACACACACACTCTCTCTTTCTCTCTCTCTATTTGTTTCTGGAGCCCCCCCTCTCTCCCTCTCTCTCTCTCTCACATACACACACTCTCTCTTTCTCTCTCTCTCTCTCTTTGTCTGTGTTTGTCGATGATTCAAATGGCTGACAGGATGTAAAGAGGTATTGCCAAGTATCTTCGAAAAAAGAAAAAAGAAACTGTAAAACTAATCCCCAGTAATGTAGCATGTCCTCCCCTCTTTGAACCTTCTGTGTGTGTCTTTAATGGGTGCTGTAAGCTACAGTGCGTCTGTAAGAAAAGTCCGGAAAGAGCCGCTCAGGACCGGTCGCTGGGTCACAGAAGCACCTGCTTTTAGTGTTCCCTCTGTGCCCGCCATTTCCCCGAGGAAAACCCAGTAGTTAACACGGACGTAGCATTCGGCAAACATAATCATAAGAAAGCAGGCGGGGGACTTCCTTGTTGATTGGTCGATTATAAGGTGTTAGCCAGAAATGAACGCCAACGCAATTAATGACTGTGGTATTCAGTGAAATGCTTTCAGATTAGTGGAGGGCTGCAGTGCCTGCAGGTTTAACTCCAGTCCTGGAGGGCAGCAGTGTCTGCAGGTTTAACTCGTCCTGGAGGGCCGCAGTGCCTGCAGGTTTAACTCCAGTCCTGGAGGGCAGCTGTATCTGCAGGTTTAACTCCAGTCCTGGAGGGCAGCAGCATCTGCAGGTTTAACTCCAGTCCTGGAGGGCCGCAGTGCCTGCAGGTTTAACTCCAGTACTGGAGGGCTGCAGTGTCTGCAGGTTTAACTCCGGTCCAGGAGGGCAGCAGCATCTGCTATTATCTCTGGTTTCCATTCAGTCAGCAGCCAATTTAGGCCATGACAAGAACGTGTGAAATCATGAATTAAGTGAAGCATGAAGTGCTTAAGCAGGCACACCAAATCCAGCAGACTCTGCAGCCCTCCAGGACTGGACTCCATCACCCCTGTTACAGAGCCTTGAGGGCTTTGTGCGATATACAGGCGTCCCATCAGATGCCTGAAGAGATCCGTGTTTTTTAAAGGCTTCATAACATGCATGTGACATGCACAAAATTAAAAATTGCTTGATGGATGTGTCTTGGAAGCAGTCAAAGTCAGCCATCTCCTTAAAGCAAGACACACACTTCCGCTCCCGACAGGCACTGCCGTTCGGTATCGTGCTGGTGGCCGTGAAACGGAACCTGGGCGGACGCGTGACCGAACGAACCGACGCGGGCTTCGCCGCGCGAGGGTCGGGGACGAGCCTCACCGAGCGCGGAGGTCCACGGAAGGCACCGGAACGCGCTTCCCGAGGCGGGCTTCCGCGCGAAACCGCCGATTTAATGACACGGGCGGTAACCTCGGATTCGTCGCGGTTCTTAGTCACGCTTTTAATTTGTTTTTATTTCCCTGCGAAAAAAAACTCTGAAAATGTTTCAGAATCCGCCCTGGCATTCCGTCATTCCTGGGAAGGAATGCGTTGCCGCGTGAGCCGCAGTAGGCAGCCATTCCGGTCGCTGGCGCACGCTGTATTCATTTACCGAGGATTTTTAAAAAAACCAACCGCTGGCATTTCCCAAACAATGAAGTGCGTTAGTCGCTCGCCACACCGTTTAGTTGTGAGGTCGGAAAACATCCCCGAAATCTGAAAAGCGCTATAAAACTACCAATAAATAGGGCAGAGAGAGACAGAGTAAAGAGGTCTCCTGGTGGTTCTTGGTCATTGTGTTCTGTGGGGTTGTTTTTTTTTTAGCTTTTAAAGTGTAAAGTCTGACTGAAATTGCTTTCGACGCTGGCCTCTACACAGTTAGAAGCTCAAAGTAAAATAATATAAATGCGAGTTCCAAGTCCAAATATTCGTTGTGTTTGTATTGTAATGCATGTGTGTGCATATCTTTACTGTTAAATCTGCTGGTTTTTTTGACGTGTTCCTGCACTTAAGTGCTTAATTGAAGTCGCATGAAGAGTCTGCAGGCCTCATATCCACGGCCTAAATCAACCACTGATTGAAAGTAGATCACAAAACCTGGAAGGGACTACGGCCCTCTGGGACTGGAGTTTTAGGGCCCTGGTTTATACTGAGGAAAACGAACCGGCTTCCCGCAAGACCCGGAATGAGCTGTTCCAGCGAACCGGACCTGGGTCAAATACGTGTTTGACCCAGGTCTGCCGTGAACGCACCGTTTGTTTGAATAAAGGTGGACCGGAGTGCCGAAGACTGTACTGCTCCTCCTCGTTAGACAAAGAAAGACGAGCAGAGATATGTTTTCGAGAGGTTTTTGGCGCCACAGCCTCAGCTGTCGTCACCTTTCACGGACAGCATCATCCACGCCTATTTCGGTTTCAGGGAAAATTCCGGAACAAAATTAACTCGGAGGCGAAATGGCCGGGTGCGCATGTTCTGAATTCTCCGGTAAGGAGATCGGCGGAGAGATTACGGCGTTTCACCCAGCCGACGCCGCACACATCTCCTGTAAGCTAACATCTGTCGCATGCCGTAATTCAAATTCGACTGTAACAATGACGGTTCTCGATTATGTGGAAAATTCATTTGAAATCCCAAGCATTCCGCAGATTTGCCGTTTTTATTGCATTTATTGCATTGTAATATGCACTGTATTATGTACACTTTGGCCCCATGAACCTGGTCATTCTGAACCTCACTGTATATCTGACCGTTAGCCTTAGCTTTAGCCAGCCTTAAAAGGTTAGCCATAAGGTACACATAGTTCTTGTTCTTGTGCTACTAAATTTTTACCACCGGCGTAAAACAACCTCTCTTTCTGAATAACCCAATGGAACATTTGCTCCTTTTCCAGTGCAGCCTTATCTGTCGTGCTTCCTGCGGCAGGTTTTATCATCCGCAGAAACGGCTGCTGTTTTATATCTGTGGGCGCGAGCCGCACGAATGGGAAGTGGACAATTTAACTGTGAGGGGGAAGCAATAATATGTCAAGTTTAATTATTCCGGTCTTTGTTGGTTTATTTGCGGGGAAAGAAATGTGCCGGTCCTTTTATGGGTTTGGTTAACCGAATCGCCCTAGCTGCCCGACGCGGGCGTGACCGCGGTGAGTCACGTTCCGCTCGCTGGTTCGCTTTGAGAATCGTGGACCAATCATGGCTCTCTAGGCAAACCGCCCTTCTGGCCTATGCCTCGAACTCACCCTGGATTTTTCGCTACACAATCATTTGCATTCCCTACCATCACCGGTTCTGCAGGTTTTCACCACAAAAGAGGATGGCTTTCTCAGTTCTCTAGTTAAATTAGTTCAATAACTACAAAATACATCCATTTTATTTTTCCAATTAATGACCAGTTTAGTTGCCCTTCTTTGTACCTTTTCATGGACCTATATGTCTTTATATTGTGGGTTGAAAACATCCTTCCACTCAATATGTTTCCTGTATTGTCTAGCATACTAACCCTTAACTACCCTCGACCTGCCATTCAAACGCCATTCAGCCCTAATTGCCATTAAGCGAACGAAGCCTTCTGAAATTATTCATCGTTAACTCTTAAAAGAAAACTTTTCCATTTTCCTTGTGGTATGCAAGCCATGCTGACACTCCAGTTGCTTAACTGGGCCTGTGGAACAGAATGTGGATTACAATGAATGAATAACGTGCAGTCGTAAGTTAGTAAATGGAATGGTACCCTTTCAGGAAACGTACAGGCCAACTTACCAAACAGGCTGACCGGGGCCTCCCGCAGAAAACACGGTTGTATTTCACGGCCAGTGGGGTGGGTCAAAGGTCACAGGAGGCCCGCTGGTTGGGGTGAAAGGTCAGCAGGGCCCCTCGAGGCGGGGCCTGACAGGTGGAGAGGGGGCTGGGCGCTGGCTGGAGCAGCGATGGCGGACCGCGGATCCATTTTCAATACACTTTCTTTAGATTTCAATTACCTTGAACATGCAGAGGGGATGTAGGCAATTTTGGTAGTAGTTTAGTATTAGTATTATTATTAGTAGTATTGCTATTATGAGTTGTTCGATAAGGTTCTATAACATTATTATAAAATGATTTTTTTAGTATTAGTAGTAGTTGTAGTATTCGGAGCATTAGTAGTAGTAGTGTTTTGTTATTGTGGCACGCCTCCTGCGGAGTAGCTGGGGTGGACACTGCAGAGCGGATGGGCGGAGTCAGCTGTCCCGACCCCTCCTCCTCCTCCTCATCAGCCGCTCGGAGGGCGGAGCCTCTGTCGAGAGGCGTTCAGAGAGGGGGCGTGGCCACGCTCCGGCCGCATTGCTTCGTTCCCTTATTTTCTGAAGCGTGGCGGCGAACGTCGGCGCCGAACAAACGATCGCGCTGACAAGAGGCCCTAACCTCGGTGTCGCGTCCTAATAAAATGAAGACGATGATGACAACGGGCTGCTCGAACAGCAGCGCTGAGCGTGAGCTACGCTGGCCGGCTCGCTGGGAAGTTCTCAGCTTTCATTAATCCATTTCGGTACTGTGCCAGAGTGTGACAGAATAAAACATTTTTTTTTTATAGGCTAGCCTTTCACAGCATTCTTCTCAGCGGTTAGTTAAATTTGAATCACCCGCTCATTACAACCGCATTGATTTCCACAACACGCAAAAATTGATGCAAGTTGGTCTCTTTTAACAGGAAGACCTGCGAGTGAATAGCGTTGGGCTTTGAGCTGGAAAAGGAAGGTTCTGTTCTACTGAACTGGCAATCCCTTCTCGGGTCCCTCTTGCTCAAAGAACGGCCTACGCCAAGCGCTGTTGTCATTTTTCCCCCAAACCTGATGCTCCAGAAAGGTCACGTGCTTCGGAGGAGGGTCGGCGTCGTCCCCGGATGCGACCTTTCGCCGGTCGCGGAGCCACAATGGCCGCCCGTTAACGGATGGCCCCCCCCGGGGGGTTGCCTGGTTCACAGTGTCCGGGCGTGCCGCGCTTGTGAATGCAGCGACTGGTGCGGGGCGATATAATGACAGTCAATCTGCTTATCTAATTGTCAACATTTCCCTAATAACATGGGGAGATGTTGTGAAAATGTTTATTAAAAAATATTCATAGTAAAAAAAAAAAAAAGGTACAAATACAAATCTTTTGGGAAGTGCTGCAATGCAATCACACCATCGATGTCCAGTGCTCAAAAGGTCATTTTTAAATTTTTTCAAAATCAGACAAAAAATTAGATAATTTGTGATGATGGCCATCTGGTATTTTGCTGTCAGACTATTAAATTCTCTTGTTTGAAGTTCAACAGATGGCCCAAACACAATAAAAGCAACATCTAGTACCAATTTGACTTGGAGTTTTGACATGATTCAGTGGATTTCTTTCATTAAGTAAATGCTAAAAGTGCTTGACAGAAGAACCCACATTTGTCACACACGCATTAGAGTTCTGTGTCAGTGGCTCAGTTCTGTTATATCCGTTGGATTTTCACCAAACCGACTTTTTGCACAGGTTCTTCGGCCTTCCAGCTAATGTCTCCTCCCCCCCTCACCGTCCGCAGACTGTTCGAACGCCTCTGGACATTTAGCGTTGAAAGAGAAGGATTGTGGGTAGCGATTTTGCCTCGGGCCGGCTCTCACTGGCCCGTCGTTCGCGACGAACGGGAAAACCCACAGGTCCTCGGGCTCGGACGTGACCTCGGAAGTTTAAGCTGGGTTTACGGGAGCGGTCTCAGTCGATTCGCCTCAGCGCCTGCGACTTGGCAGCCCCACTTGTACGGCGGTCAGGCTGCTTCTCGCTGACAGGACGAGCCACAAAAAAGCCGACCAGCGCCCACAACAACAACGGGATGTTTTTAAAGGTCGCGAACGGCACGGAAAGGGGGGAGGAGAGAATTCCCCCGGAACGTTCGCGACGCCCCCCTCCACCCCCCCCCCCCACCGCGCGGCCAATGACGCACGTGCGGTCAGGCCCTGCTGCCGCGTAGGGGTCTGCATCGCTGCGACAAGAAAGGCTTGGTCGAATACCACCCCCCCTCCATCCTCCCCCCCCCCCCACAGCTTGTTGACAATAACAGGCCAGGGCGATGACGACTTTCAAAATTTTACGCCAATAATCGAGCGTGTCTTCAAACGGCGCTCCCGGGCGTCACGTGTCGAGCTGTCCTGAAGTGCCCTCATCACCAGAGCCCGCATTCATCCAGCGTCTCAGAGCTGGGGTGCTACAACATGGTAAACGGACTGTGTTTACATAGCGCTTTCATCCAAAGCGCTTTACAACTGATGCCTCTCATTCACCCATTCACCCACACACCAATGGTGAAAGGCTGCCATGCAAGGTACCGATCAGCTCGTTGGGAGCCATTAGGGGTTAGGTGTCTTGCTCAGGGACACTTAGGATCAGTTTAGCCTTTCTTATTGTAATAGATACGATTGTGAAAACTAGTCAGAGATCAGCTCTCTTACTTTGAGGCACTACATGAATGCTCAAGGCATTAGCATTATTTTGTGGCAGCGTGGAGAGTCATTTTATACACACTCAGAAATAAAGGTACAGTTGAGCTACATTTTTGTTCTTTATGGAACAAATTTCCCAAATGGATCCTGATAGTACAATAATATTTTTTTTGGGTACTAAGGAGTACTTCTTACAAGCTAAAAAGGTGCAGATGAATTATGTACGGCTGGCTAGGGGTACAGTTTTATGTATCTATGGGGTACCACCCCAGTGACAAGCGTTTGTGAAAGTGAACTTTTTCTTACCTTTTTTTTTTCCGAGTGCATTCTCCCAACGAAATTCTGGCCCGCTGAATTGTTCCGTATGTTTCTTGGGACGGTACCGTGTGTGAGCGCTCTGCCGAAGCGAAGGGGGGGTCGGTCTCCCGTCCCGCCACTCTCTGCAGGGTACGGGATCGCCAGCCGGGGTTTTGGATGAGGATCCGAAGCCCAGCGCTCTGGAACAACAGAGACTGATCACCACAGCGCTTCTGCGTCTGCTCAGCTGCCAAGGCTTAAGGTTTTGCACAGGAAAATGCCCAGTGTTAATTCGACTCTAACAGTGTCAGTGCAACTCTTAACAGATAACATTTGGTCCCACGTTCCAGAGCGAGACCAATCATTATGAACGATTTGAGATTTAAATCCATTAACATTCTTGTGTGTCAGGCCTTTATTCCCATTTTTATATAGCGTGTTTATCCTATTTAACTCTTTGTAAGTGCCAGTGCCAAAAAACTGAGCATTCGGATAAAAAATATGCCATCATGACTTAAACTGTTGGCTGTCGGCAAACATGTTTAAATTGCGATTAGCATGCGAAAGATTCGAGTTTTTGGGGATGTTCCCTCTTTCGGGGAAAAGCCATGGGGAGCCTGGAAAGGGGGCACCTTCTCCCCCCGAGGTTTGGTGGGTAGAGACCGCAAAGGGTCCCTAGAAGAGAGGGAAACAGAGAGAGGGAGAGAGAGAGAGAGGGAGAGAGGGAGAGAGAGAGAGTGCAAAGGAATGCGTCTTCTCTTTCTAAGCTGGGACTTGCATATCAAACACGCGAAGAAGATTTTGGACTTGAATGGCAACACTGTGACTTTAGATGGGGGGGGGGTGTGGGGGTGGCAGTTGGGTGCCGTTACCCCCCCCTCACAGCTACATGAGGAGATACGGGACAGAAAACAAGCGGGGGGAGGAGAGGCAGAAATGAACGAATAAAGAAGAAAAGAAGAGAGGGAAAGAACACTTGCGTCCGCTTTCCCCACTCCGGTTGCCATTCAGTTCGGAATTAGAAAACTCATTAATATTCATGAGCCGGGGCTTTCCCCCCCCCCAGAAACGCTTTGATGTTGCCGCTGAGAGCGCTTTCTCTCTCTCTCTCTCTCTCAGTCCCTTCCTTTCTTTCTCCATCCCTCCGTCGAGGCTGTCAGGAGGGGAGCGCGGGGAGCGGGTCAGAGGTCTGACGGCGGGAACGGCGCGGTTTTCGAGGCGGCGAGAGACCCCGCCCCCCCCCCCCCCCCCGAATCCTGTTCGCGGTTCTGCCCCAAGGCTCTCCGTCGCGGTCACCGACCAGCTTTCTTCGACCGGCGAGCTCGAGAGAAGTCCCCCCCCCACCCCCCCCCCGGGCTCTCTTGGAGGCTCCCTCCCCCCTCCTCCCCATCTTCTCCCCCGCTTGTTTAAATCGCTCGGTCATCGCTTTTGTGTCGTTCTCTTTTGGTGGAGTTCATCCCGCGATCTTTATTTGCACCCAGTGGAGATGCCTCCACTAAGCGTTAGCATATGCTAATGCTAACCGACAGACTGCCCTTCATGAACATATAGACACAAACCGGTGGAATAGGAGTTGTTGGTTGGAGTCATCTGCGCTCATCATTTTACTTAAGGTTTAAGAGCGACTCTGGACTTGAACACCCCAGGAGTCTGTGCCAGTGCGACAGTACATGACATTACATTACAGGCATTGACCTGTTCCACAAGTAGAGAAATCTCAGTGTGAGCTCACCATGAGCTGATCTCTACCTGTGATCCTTGTTTTGTTCTGACAGAAATCAACCTGAAAAATCGTGACATCTTGTGCGTGTGTGTGTCTATGTGTGTGTGTGTGTGTGTGTCTATGTGTGTGTGTGTGTGTGTCTATGTGTGTGTGTGTGTGTGTGTGTGCGTGTGTGTTTGTGTGTGTCTATGTGTGTGTGTGTGTGTGTGTTGGTTATCCAGAGCTGGAGGCATCCCAGTCTTTTGAGCACTACAGCCTGTCGGAGCAGCCGCTGGACTACAGGATCCTGCTGGTGGACGAGGACCAGGACCGCATGTACGTGGGCTGCAGGGACCACCTTCTGTCCCTGAGCATCAACAACATCACCCACCGGCCGCTCAAGGTCAGTGCCCGTCCCCCTCCACCCCCCACACTGACCGCTACAGACCGCTACAGACCGCTACAGACCGCGACTGGGTGGCCGAGACCAACGACTGCTCCCCTTTACCGTTATTACGCACTCTAGCCATTTAGCAGATTTCCTTACACAGAAGGAACTACATTATTTTTGTGTACAATTCATTTATAGAGCTGGCCAATGGCGTTCTCAGTGTTAAATTAACTCTTAAAGAGTACATATGGTCCCAGCTGGACAATTTGGATTAACACTGGACATTATACCGCGCGGATATTTTACGACCCCTTTGACTGAACCCTGAACCCTTCCTGAATAAGTCGGCGCCTGCCGTCCAGCAGCAACGGTACCGCAGAAAGCTCTTTTCCTTTTAAAGAGGCCACAGCAGGTCTGACGAGGCTGAAACGTCTTCTTTCTCCCTGCAGGTGCACTGGCCGGCGTCTGCCAGCAAGATCGAGGAGTGCCTAATGGCGGGAAAGGACGCGACGGTAAGAGGACCTGAGCCCCGCCCCCCCCCCCTCCCTTTCTGTGACAGTGTATGCTTTTTGCGGGGCTTTTATTTTGAAACGGCAGCCGGGGGGGAAGCTACTCGTAAACTGGACGAGGACCTCCCAGGAACCGTTTGTGCTGCTTCTGAGCCACGACCCAAACTCTGCAGAGAGGGGGTGGGGGGGGTAACACTAATATTTGCGCGACCCGGTCCCCGCGTCTGCTGCTTGATTGCGACCCCCCATCCCTGTTCATATTCCGTTTGGAAGCGCCTGAATTACAGCCGTTGTCAGTTCGTAAGAACTCCTGTCCTGGACGTTAGCTCAGGCCTGTGGGACGAGCTGTAAACAGATCGCTTTTACGATCTTCTTTTTGCTTTGCCGGCACCCTGTGCTGAGGTAACTTGTTTTTTTAAAAATATTATCCCATTTAACCAGCCGAATGCTAATCTGAGTTGGTCACGTTGCACATTTCTCAGTAGGAAAGCAGTGCTTTTGTGTGGTCATAACAAACCATATCTTAGCCCTTTGAAGAGCTGGCCTTTTGGAATGTTTTACAAAATTCTAAGTCAGGGTTCCAGAACTCCACTGCAACAGTCAGAAGTCTCTCTTTTTCTTTTTTCCTCTCCCTCAAATTATTTAAAATGGATTACAGTCAAGATTTCAATTGCTTGCAGTCTCCGCAAATCTGGGCTATATTGTGATAACTGCCGCTTGCATGAAAAAGATTGAGTGTAAAATAATAGACATATTTTCTCTGACGGCGATTTCCGGAAGGAAAAAGGTGGTGAATGCGTTCGGTTTAATAGGTATGTCTCTCTGTCTCTCTCTCTCTCTCTCTCTCTCGTTCTCCAGCACGGGTGCGGGAACTACATCCGGGTCGCGCAGCCCTTCAACCGGACGCACCTGTTCGCCTGCGGCAGCGGCGCGTTCAGCCCCGTCTGCGCCTACGTTCACAGGGGTCGAAGGTCAGAGGTCAGTGCGAGACATCACGCCGGCGGCGTCAGCCAGAAAGAGGAAAGGGGTGGCGATCATCGGCAGCGATTGTGACATCAGCATTAGAATGTTCAGTTCAGAACATTCTAATCACACATTTGTGATGTCACACCTTTAAGGGTTAAGGAGTCCAAACAAATAAGCCACAAGGAACACTGTCTATTGTTATCTTTGCACTATTTGTAAAAATATATAAATATTGACTATTTGGAATTCAAAGTTTGCTTCATTATGTTTTTTGCCTCTTTATTGAACTCTAACGTTTAATTTTCTTCAGTTTTTTTCCCACCACCTGCTGTTTTCAGACACTGTTGCCAAACTCACGTACTCACAGATGTTTTTCACCGGCTCTTTTTCCCCACCGTTGGCTCGATAAGAGGTCACGCTGACGTCAGGCCAAATCAGAACCGCGATAACAAATTAAAAAAACCCCGCCCACCCCCGGACGAAATCGGCCAATGGGCTCCCGCGGCCCGTCTGGGAGACGAGCTCCAGCTGGAGAGGGCCGACAACGAGGGCCAGCGTTCGCCCTGAGAGGAAACCGCCCTCTCTCTCTCGCTCGCGCTCCGCGTTCTCCGCACCGCGGCCGAGACGCTAACAAACCCCCCTCCCGCCGCTGCCGGCGCCTGACTTTCCGTAACGCTGGAAGCCCAGCGTTTACGGGCGGCGGCTTCAGGACACACAAACGCGTCTGACCACACACAGAACCCCTCCCATGTGAATCCACCCGCTATCCACAGGGACACGTGCAGTAGCGACTGTCGCTAGGCTAAGCGCTATAAACCGCACTAAAAAGAGGCTAGCTGGCCGCATTGCGTCTGTGAAACGCGCGTAGGCGGGTCTTTGTCGCGTTCTGTAGGATCGCGGCGATCGGGAGGCCACGCCCACATCCGCCGCGCGCTGCTCGGATACGGAAGTGAAGCGACGGTGAGGGGGCGGAGCCCGAGCGCCTTTCAGGCTTTCTCTAGAACGAACCGGAATCTTTTCCTGCAGAGTGTCTCCCTACAGGGGACGGACTGGACCGTGTTTGACTCTAGTTCATTGATGTATTTGTTTGGGACGGCATTCCTGTATTTGGAAACAAGATACTGTTTAGAGTATTTTTGGCCCATTCCTGGCTTGAAATTCCCCAGAATTCCGACCGGGTCGATAAGAGGGCGGGTTTCCGCGGAAACACCACCAGACCAACCGGCTGCTGGATGTCACCGGCGGGAACGGCATAAAGATAACCGGGCCTTTCAAGCGTGAATTCCCCAGAAACCCCCTGGATACAGAACACACTGACAGCGCATGCCAATAAACTGTATTATCAAGATTGCAGCACTTCTACAATCTGTTGAAATATAGAGAAATGAATTGCCACTTTCTGATATTAAAATGGTATTAATATTAAAATATTTATATACTTATGATTTTAATTTTGAGGAAAACCTTCGTCTCTCCGTTCCCCCCTCTCCTCTCGTCTCCTGCAGGAGCAGGTGTTCCACATCGACTCTCGGATCGAATCGGGGAAGGGGAGATGCTCTTTCAGTCCTCAAATCAACACCGTCTCCGTCATGCTGAGTGAGTCCTTCTGAATTATTTACACAGGGAAATTTATGACAGTAACAACCCAACTCCGTTACAGCTGTACACATATGTACATGCAAACATACACGCGCACACACACACTCTCACACAGACACACGCTCTCTCTCACGCATGCACACACACACACACACACACGCACGCACACACGCACACACACACACACACAGGCACACGCTCTCTCTCACACACACGCACACACACACAACCCCACACACACACACACACACACAACCCCACACACACACACACACACACACGCACTCACACATGCACACACACACACACACACACGCACTCACACACACACAACCCCACACACACACACACACTAGCCCCCTGCCTTTGCAGTGCCTGTGTGCGCTCCCTGGTGGGTGAGCTGGCGCCCGGTTGCCATGGTCGCAGCCTGTGCGTGACATCGCAGGTCGGGCTCGGCTTTCAGATACCCGAGCGCCAACCCCCCCAAACCCCCCCCCCCCCCCCACCCATAAGGTTTGCAGGGCCAAATAGGGTCAAGTTCACTTGGCTTAGGACACCTCTGCAATCAGACTGCCAGGAACACACCCTGCATGTGTGTGTGTGTGTAGAATTTATAATTAAAATTATATCATTTAAAAATTTCTAAAACAATCAAAGGCAGACTATAGTATTTCATTTCCTTGTGAAATGTGATTCATTACATTACATTACAGGCATTTGGCAGACGCTCTTATCCAGAGCGACGTACAACAAAGTGTATAACCATAACCAGGAACAAGTATGACGAAACCCCTAGAGAGAAGTACCGGTCCAAGCGCAGGGAACAAATAGGATTCACAGGATCATTCGGAATTTGAATGTTTATCTGTTCATCTATCAGTCAAAGATTATCTGAACATAAGTTCATTTTCACAATTAATGGAGAACTCTATGTAGAGTGACTCTGGGTAAGGCAGTCTGTCTAATAAGCTGGGAAAACACGCGGTGAGCCTGGAACCGAAGCGGCGCGGCCCGGCCGCGAGCGGACTCTCCGATTCCACCCTTATCTTCGGGCGGCTCGTCAGGTCTGCTGACACTTCAACGCCTCCTCTTTCCAACATTTCAGCATCTTACAGACTCCAGCCGTTTTCTGAAAAGCATCTGAACCCAGGGAAAGCGTTTGGTCGAGCAAGCTTCACGCCAGAGGTGGAAAATCCAGGCGCCTGAAAGTAAAAGTCGTGCCTATTTTGTTCCAGTCGCCTGGATTACCACAACTCTTTGGCCCGGGAGGTAGCACTAATTAGTAGAATCAGCCGGCTGAGTTCTTGGGTGGAAGAGAAACACACGGCAGACAGACTTTTACTTTCTGACCCCTGGACTTTCCCACCTCTGCGTCACGCTAGCCGTCAACCGTTGGCGCTAGCTTTTTTCTTCAGCGCGGGTTTCACGTATTCCCAGAGGCCCTTGGGCCCGCGCCACGCTCCGCAGCCAGCGGGGCGACGCGGCGAAGTGACGATAGAGCGATAGAGAGAGACGGAGCGATCGGAGGGAGAGAAAGTCTTAAAGGGGCGGCGCCCGGAAATCGCAACTTGGCGCGTTCCGTCTTTCTCTCAGAGTGATTGGTTGCGGCCCGTGTGAAAACCAGATCTCTCTTCTGCGGAAAGACCGTTTGAAGCCAACGATGTCATCGGGATGTAACCGCTCATCTTCAGATCAACAGTTGAGAAATACAACAGAAATACAGCAGCGGGTTTCTCACCATTACGCGGCGTCTCCAAGTGTTTGGAGTCCGGGTTTAATTTCCTCTGAACTGCAAAATTTCCCGAATCCGTTCCCCAAAATCAGAAGAAGGGGTGGTGTTATACCCAGGTGACATCATCGTTTTAGGCGGGGCTTTGCTGCGGACTGAAGTATTATATGTGGCACATTTGAAATAAGCGATTATTCTTGAGATGAAGAGGACAGACATTACATTAGGGGCCTGATTTACTAACACTTTTAGCATGTGAATAACCTCTAGCACGCGCAAAGCCAAGAACATGACCAATGATTGGGCTCGGTATTTGTTTCGCATCAGTCATTGGTTGCATTATTAGTTTTTCACAAGCTAATGGTCTTAGTAAATCAGGCCCTAGGCTTTCTTGGCTGGAGTTCCTATTTAAATGTGAGCACTAGGGGGCACTAGACCGTGAAAAGTTGGCACGAGAACTAAAGTGTAGGCGGTTCTTACATAAGATGAGGTAATGAGAACGGACCGTTCAGCCCATTATTATTTGCCAACAGACGAGAGAGCATCCATCACTGCACGAAGCTTGGATCTGAACACCCCAGAGGGCTCTCTGCCTCTACTGCATGACCTCACAAACTGTTCCACACATTAACAACTCTCTATGTTCTTACTGTTCGCACTGTTGCCAGGGTGAAATGTGCCTCAAAGCCAGTCACTTCGTTTGACTGACAGGGCGATGGGGGTGGGGCGGAGAGGGGGAGGGGCAAAATTAGCCTCACGCAGAACAAGCCCGCTAAAGTTCTGACACGGAAAATCAACCCCCCCCCCCCCCCCCGGTGTCTCGCTCTCCTTTCCCAGAAACCCCCTCGGCTAACGCGCACACTTTCTCCCAGCATGCACCGGTGCGGAGTATTCCGGAAACCGTTCCAGGACTCGTCGAGTCGGTTTTCACTGGCAACGCAACGTCAATAAGTTTCCCCTCGTCCCCGGACCAATAGGGTTCTCAGACAACACATCCAAAATGGCTCTTTCCAGGGCTTTTTGGCAGTTGAAAATGCATGGGAATTGTAGTTTTAATCATATGCATCAGACTTATATTGGGGAGAAGAGGAAGTCGCCGGCGATGGTATTTTGCGCGGTCCTACGGGCTCGGTCGGGTTTCCTTTCAGAGCCGCGAGCTGATTGGCCCTCTCCTCCCCAGACCAGGAGCTGTTCTCGGGGATGTACATCGACTTCATGGGGACGGACGCCGCCATTTTCCGCAGCCTGACGCGGAGGAACGCCGTGAGGACGGACCAGCACAACTCCAAGTGGCTGAGCGGTGAGGAAGCTTCCGGAAACGGCCAATCAGAGGCCGCGTCCCCCGAGGTAAGCGAGGAAGCTCGGAGCGGCGATCTTAAAAAACGCGGCCGTCTGTCCTCAGAGCCGGCGTTCATCGACGCCAAGCTGATCGCGGACGGCTCGGACCCCGACGACGCCAAGCTCTACTTCTTCTTCCGGGAGAGGCTGACGGACGGCTGCGGCAACGTCAAGCACATCCACAGCATGGTGGCGCGCGTGTGCCCGGTGAGTGTGTGTGTGTGTGTACACGTGCGTGTGTGTATGTGTGTGTGCGTGCGTGCGTGCGTTTGTGCGAACACTGTTTTCGTCAGATATAGCAGTGACAGCTCTCTCTCTCCCCCTCTGTTATTCCATCTTTCTTTCTCTCTCCCCCATCTCTCTCACTCACTCTCCCCCTTTCTTTCTCCCTCTCTCTCTCTCTCTCTCCCCTTGTCATGCTCTCTCTCTCTCTCTCCCCTTGTCATGCTCTCCCTCTCTCTCTCTCTCTCTCTCTCCCCCCTTGTCATGCTCTCTCTCTCTCTCTCTCTCTCTCTCTCTCTCTCTCTCTCTCTCTCTCTCTCTCTCTCTCTCTCTCTCTCTCTCTCTCAGAATGACGTCGGGGGCCAGCGCAGTCTGGTGAATAAGTGGTCCACCTTCCTGAAGGCCAGGATGGTGTGTGTGGTGCAGGAGCCCGACGGGACGGAGACGCACTTCGACGAGCTCGGTCAGAAGCCCCGCCCCCCTCTCCCCCAAACACCCACCACCAGCCACCCGTCACAGCCAATAAGATAAACAGCAAGATCATCAGTGTCGAATCAACTCTGACAGAGTACATTTAACTCTGGTACAGTGCATTCCATCTCTCTTGTCAATTTACAAGTTTCCACCATCAGAGTTAAATTAACGTTGAACATATGGGTCACTGAGTGCTTCGTGTCTGGCCAAAAATATTTTTCTTTTTCGATGTTGTGCGCACCTAAAGATACAAAGCGATAGAATTAAAAATCAGAGCCATTGGTGTGGTATAGTGGTTAGGGACTAGTAACTCAGAGGTTGCAGGTTTAAATCTTTGGTGGGGCACTGCGGTAGTACCCTTGGGTGAAGGTACCTAACCTGAATTGCTCCAGCAAACATCCAGCTCTATAGATTCATTCCATGTAATGAAAGACGCTAGCTGCGCCAGAGTCTCTGCTCCACGCCTGCGTATTAAATGTCGTCGTCGTCACCCTTGATGAAACTGTCAGAACGGAGATCTGCTTGATCTATTTTGAGGCAGCCTCGCTCCGCCTCGGCTTTGGGCGACGAGGGCGGGGACCGTCCGTCCGTCCGTCCGTCCGTCCGTCAGGCCTTGCCCCAGTAATGGAAACGGACGTTTTTTTTTTTTTTTTCTTTTCTTCTCCCCCTTTCCAGAAAGCGTGTTTTTACTGGAACAGGAGCACCCCAAGAAGATCCTGCTGTTCGCCGTCTTCACCTCCACGAGGTAGGCCCCGGCCGCGCCGTATTAGGGACGTCCTGGAATCGAAGACTCGCATGCGAAGCAGAGCAGAAGCAGAGCAGAAGCAGACATATTTCTTTCCCAGCCCAACGCCCAGACTCAGGAAAAGGGAGGTCGGGGGGGGGGGATTTGACTGAGGTTTTTAAAATTAAAAAAATGGACTAACAAATTGAAGGAAAAATAGATTTTCCAGGTTTAGTTCCGAGACGGAGGTGGAAAACTGGCTCGGTTCAAATGCCACCCGGATATCAGGAAGTATTTTTTTGACACGCAGACTTAATGTGTGGAAGAGCTTGCCAGGTCATGCGGAGGAAGTGAAGAATCCACAGGGTGTTCAGCTCAGGGTGTTCAGCTCCAGCCCTGACGCGGCGCTGGATAGTCTCTAATTTGTATGTGAGGCACTAGCCAGTAGCTAGCTAACCAACTGAGGTGGAAAATCCAGGTTCAGAAAGTAAAAATCCTCCCTGGTATTTTGTTCCAACCACCTATATTTGCTGATCAGCACAATTCCTCAGCCAGGTGGTGGAGCTAATGAGTGAAATCAGCCGGCTGAGTTCAGGGTTGGAAAAAACACACGGGAAGGACTTTTACGTTCTTTCCCCTGGACTCTCCACCTCTGCTGGCCGAATGTGAACGCGTTAGCTTGCTAGCCACCCACCGTCAGACGGGCCCTAGGGCACAGAAGCGCAGCAGTGCCCGGACGGGCGCTTAGTGACAGCTGGCAGCTGGCTGACGCCGGCGGCGCCGTTAGCCTCCCGCCCAGGAGCACCCGGGCGACGCGAGCTTCGGCCGCCAGGTCTCACAGCGGGGCGTTTCTCCGCGTGAGCGCGTCGAATCGTTCCCGCCGGCGCCGAATCCCGCCAGGGGCGCGCGACGGTGACATCATGAGAAGCTCCGGAGCTCCGACGGGGCGCCCTGTTTTGTTTGGCAGGAGCGCAGCCGGTCGGAAAAGGGGAGGGGGGTTGGGGGGGCACGAGGGTGTGACCGGAGGAGACCGCGGCTTTAAATTTAGAAACGCTTCGACGAAACCTCGCACTCCGGACTCGGCTCCCATTTCCCCCCCTCTGCGAAACGTTTTGTGATGCTCTGACCGGAGAGAGAGAGAGAGAGACACACAGAGAGAGAGAGAGAGAGAGACAGAGAGAGAGAGAGAGAGAGAACTCTGAACTGTATTTTACACTGAGAAATATATATTATTACATTATCACGGAAAAATTACAGTCAAAATGGAGGAGGCGGAAGTTGCTTTGCTAAAGCAACGTATGTTACAAATGCACATTTCAAATACCTGCTTTGGAAATGCTGCCCATTCCTTGGGGTTAAGTGTGGGTTGTGTCTTGATGACTGCGCTGCTCCTGGTGAAGAGCATGTTCCTCTTCCTCAGCTCGGTGTTCAAGGGCTCGGCGGTTTGCGTGTACAACATGGCCGACGTCCTGACCGTCTTCAACGGGCCCTTCGCCCAGAGAGACAACTTCCAGTGGACGGCCTATCAGGGGCGGATCCCCTTCCCCCGGCCGGGCACGGTGAGTCAAGGGGGCGGGGTTAAGCCGTCCACCCTGCCAGAGGGTTTAACTGATGGTTAATTGCACCGTACCTGCTGCTATAGTTACAGTTGTTAATAGACAGGTAGCTGAGCCAATCAGGATGGTAAATGGTAAATGGACTGCATTTATATAGCGCTTTTATCCAAAGCGCTTTACAATTGATGCCTCTCATTCGCCAGAGCAGTTAGGAGTTAGGGGTTAGGTGTCTTGCTCAAGGACACTTCGACATGCCCAGGGCGGGGTTTGAACCGGCAACCCTCCGACTGCCAGACAATCGGTCTTACCTCCTGAGCTATGTCGCCCCCATGGATGAAGTTGGGCCTGGTTACTGATCCGCCCCCTCCCAACCTCTCTGCCTCCCCCCCCCCCTTCAGTGTCCCGGCGGAGCCTTCACCCCAAACATGCACACCACCAAAGAGTTCCCCGACGACGTGGTGACCTTCGTCAGGCACCACCCCATGATGTTCAATCCCATCTACCCCGTGAGCAGGAGGCCGCTGGTCGTGCGCACGAACGCCAACTACAAGTACACCGCCATCGCCGTGGACCTGGTAACCGCTACCGACGGCCGCTACCAGGTCTTGTTCCTGGGGACAGGTAACATTTGGGAAAGTCAAACGTTTTGCTTCAATGACAGGTCTGACCACCACGTGGCACTACACGAGTTAGTGAAGAGACTTGCATGACAGAACCGCTGTAGAAATCGTAGATACAGACCTCAAAGACGGTTATGAAATCATGCATTCACAATTTGCAAATTCTTCAGTGAAGAAGCTCACTCCTGCTGCTTGCTATCAGATTATGGGTGGATACAGGGGGATTATGGGTGGATACCGAGGGATTGTGGGTGGATACAGGGGGATTAAGGTAGATACAGAGGGATTATGGGTAGATACAGGGGGATTATGGGTAGATACTAGGGGATTGTGGGTAGATACAGGGGTATTATGGGTAGATACAGGAGGATTGGGTGTGAATACGGGGGGATTGTGGGTAGATACAGGAGATTATGGGTAGATACTGGGGGATTGTGGGTAGATACAGGGGGATTATGGGTAGACACAGAGGATTATGGGTGGACTCCGGGTGACAGAGGCCAGTATAGACACTCTGCTGTCAGTGACAGGGAGAACAGCTCACAGCTGTGAGTGTTTATGAGTTCCACATTTTCCCCGGATTCCTGACTCTGCGCCAGTGATGTCAAACCCAGGCTTCGGCGCGGCGGCTATTGTTTCGCCGTTTTTTGGAGGCTTTATCGGGGATTTCCAAGAGAATGTTCAAATAATGTTTTCTTCTCCCGCTAGAAAGTTCTTGGGCAAACAGACCACATGTCCGTTATTTCACCTTTTACCTTTTTCATGCACTTCTGTTCCTCAGCTCAGGATTTAAAGACATTTTTCTTTTTTTAAAAGCCTCCTGTCCCTGTAAATGCTATCAAATTAGATTAATTTATCACTAATTGATTCCCTGATTTAGTGACGCGCTTTCGTTTTTTTCCTCAGACAAAGGAACCGTTCAGAAGTTGGTGGTTCTCCCCACAAACCACTCCTTGGGTCACGACCTGATTCTGGAGGAGCTGGAGGTGTTTAAGGTCCGAGCCTTGCTCGCTTTCAGTCCACGCACACATTAAAATGCTCAGCTTTCATTTTAACTGTGATCGCATTTAGGCTTTAGTCCGAGAGGGTTCAAATGCACTCTGTCTTAGGGAAACATACTGTATCAGAGGGAAATGTACTCAGAGGGAAATGTACTGTATCAGAAGGAAACGTACTGTATCAGAGGGAAATGTACTCAATTAGAGGGAAACGTACTCTATCAGAGGGAAATGTACTCAATCAGAGGGAAATGTACTAAATCAGAGGGAAATGTACTCAATCAGAGGGAAATGTACTAAATCAGAGGGAAACGTACTCAATCAGAGGGAAATGTACTCTATCAGAGGGAAACGTACTCTATCAGAGGGAAACGTACTCAATCAGAGGGAAATGTACTCTATCAGAGGGAAACGTACTCTATCAGAGGGAAACGTACTCAATCAGAGGGAAATGTACTCTATCAGAGGGAAACGTACTCTATCAGAGGGAAATGTACTCTATCAGAGGGAAACGTACTCTATCAGAGGGAAACGTACTCAATCAGAGGGAAACGTACTCTATCAGAGGGAAACGTACTCAATCAGAGGGAAACGTACTCAATCAGAGGGAAACGTACTCTATCAGAGGGAAACGTACTCTATCAGAGGGAAATGTACTCTATCAGAGGGAAACGTACTCTATCAGAGGGAAACGTGCTCTATCAGAGGGAAACGTACTCTATCAGAGGGAAATGTACTCTATCAGAGGGAAATGTACTCTATCAGAGGGAAATGTACTGTATCAGTGGAAAATGTACTCCATCTGAGGGGAAACTACTAAGTGAGAGCAGTTTATTTATTCAAATCATAAATGCCGATTTCAGTCCATGAAGGATCTAGACGCGCCGCCGCGATTCTTTCGGAGAGAGACGCTGCTTCCGACGCTCTCCGGTCGCCCGACGCAACATCGGTCTGTTCTTCGTTTTCCACGCGGGCTTCAGACGAACGCTTTCGTAAAAAACCGGTTCCGGTTCTCCGCGCGGGTGACAGAAGAAAGCGCTTGAAAAGAACGGACGCCAGCGACGTCGGCCACCGCGCAAACGCAAAGGTGCGGACCGAGCCGACCTTTTCTTTCCGGGACAACCGCCCGGGATAACGCCGCGAAGGAAACCTCAGCTTTTCGGGAAAGTTTCAGGCCGCGTCTGGACATTTTTCAAGGAGCGCCAGATTTGGCCCGATGCGTCGATAAGCGTGGATACAATAAACATGCTGATAGGAGAGTAGCGCGAGTGGATGTTATAGAGCCGGGGTCTCAAACTCCAGTCCTGGCAGGCTGCAGGTTTTTTTTTGTGAGTTCGCTTTCAATCATTGGCTAATTTAGGTCTGTTTCCAAAAAAATGACTTTAATTAAGCACCGAAGTGTAGGAACACGTCAAAAACCTGCAGACACTATGGCCCACCTGGATTGGAGTTTGCAATCCCTGCTTTAGAACCTAGGTACAGTGTTTTGGTTGGAATGTGCTGCAGTGACCATTAGCAGCTCAGCTTATCTCAATATGTAAGCACACTTATTTCTATTTCTGTTAACAGAATGGGGCCCCTGTGACGAATTTAAGAATCTCCCCAAAAAAGGTAAGAGAAGACAATGCCCTATCTATGATCATGATGGCTTTTCTTTTTTTCAAAAGATCCATGTGTTTGTGATGGTCGACCTCACAGCTTGCGTTGCGAAGTGAAATGGCATAGGTCGCGTTGAAGATTAAATAGAGAATTGTCTATTGTAACTGAATGAGTACAAGCAGAGAGCATGAGGTGACTGTGAACGTGATAAGTTCATTTTTTGCAAAAAATATGACGGAGCTCCTGGTCTATGCAATGCTTTCTTACGCCTATTTATGAAGTATGTTTTGAAATTTTATGTAAATATTCTTATATTAAGATTGTTTGGTCAAAGTGAAGGTCAAGTCCCGATTGGTCAATTCCAGTTTCCCCATAGTCTGCAATCTGACTAAAGTTTGCACTATTCTGTTGCTGCAATACCTCTTCTTTGCTGCTCTCTATGTTTGGTAGAAAGGATTGTTTTTAACGCTATGACTAATGTCATCGGTCACTCATATAGTTTTAACTTTTTAATTTCAGCAACAGCTGTACGTGAGCTCGCAGCACGGAGTTTCCCAGGTGTCTTTGCACCGTTGCCATGCCTACGGCTCGGCCTGCGCCGACTGCTGCCTGGCCAGGGACCCGTACTGCGCCTGGGACGGCCTCAGCTGCTCGCGCTTCTACCCCACTGGCAAGAGGTACGCAGCCTGCCTCAACCCTCACTTCCCCCCACAGCGCCACCTACTGGCCGGATGAATGGAAAATTACTGAATCCCACGAGAGTATTTGCTGAATGGCTGTGATACGTCTGTGCAACTCAACCAAAAGTAGCCTACGCCTACACCATTTTGTTGGATATTATAGGTGCAATTCTACCCCATTTTGTAACGAAAAACACATTTTAGGTTATTTTTCAGAGCCAGTCCTACATAACTCACGGTCGACGGCTCGTCCAGTTCTCCCCTTCGTAAGCTGAATGGAAGAAGCACTGAAATACGAAGCAAATTACAGCCCACTGATGTCACATATCTGCCAATACAGCGACCGGGGTGGTATTTGGGTGATTTCAAGCCCCCACCCCCACCCCCCCCCCCGCCACCTCCACTATTTTATGCACACACCAGCAACAATTCCAGCCTAGAGAAACTGAAGCGGAGTTTGGTTTGGAGTTCGGACGTCTTTTCTCATCGTCCAGGAGGCCTCGTAGCTGTTGGCGCATCGACCGAGCGGAGATTCGGCAAAAAAACATTACCGCGCGCGTTCGGGCGTGTCCGCCCAGAAAGTGTTGACACAGCCCGCCTCTCGTTCTGGGGGGGGGGGGGGGGGGGGGGGGGAGAGAGCCGAAAAAACAAAGCAAAACCCGGCCCCGGCGCAGGAAATCGAAAAATCTCTCCTTACCTGTCGCAATTAAATCAAGATGTAGAGATTTAGAAACCGCTCGGTGTAAGAACAGCGTGCGTGTGAGTGGCCCTTCATAAGAGCTATACAGCTATAAGCAGTATGTAGCGCCTTCATAACCGCTATGCAAACGCAGTGGTTTTAATCACTATGGACATGCTCTGTAACTGACGTAGACAAACCTATTTTTGTTTTTGTTTTTTTGGTGTGTGTGTGTGTGTGTGTGTGTGTACATGCATGCGTGTGTGTGTGTGTGTGTCTTGCAGGAGAAGCAGAAGGCAGGACATTATTCATGGGAACCCACTGACACAGTGCAGAGGATTCAACCTTAAAGGTAGGAGACTGAAGAAAGTCAGAATGCCGCTGAGACGAGGCAAGCAGCATGTGTTCGCCATAATGCTGAACGATAAAATGAGGGAAAGTTGTCTGTTTGAAATTAGGAAGCAGGTCACTGAAAATGAGACACTGAAAAGTATTTGCCAGTCAGCTTGAGAAATAGCAAACAATTAATTTGAGCGAGTAAATATGCGAGCCTTTTTCCATTATTTTGAGTGGCAATTATAACGATGCACATAAATACACACACACACTCACTCACAGAAATCCAGACAAGCATGAACGCAGGTGCATGCGTGCACACACACACACACATGCACGCACATTCACACACACACCCACACACATACATACAACACATGCACATTCACACACACACCCACACACATACAACATGCGCGCACACACACACACACACGCACCCGCACATACACACCCGTGCACACGCGCACACACACACAGATGCACATTCACACACAGGCACCCGCTCAAGCACACATACGCATACATACACACTTTCCCGACTATCTCCTCATTCCAAACGGGATAAAAACCGAAACAGGAAGAGAACCAGATCTGTGATCTCAGAGAGGGCTCATTCACTCTATCAGTGGTCCAGAGCCAAAATGTCCGCCCTTTAGCCGTTTCCTGGAGCAGAGCTGCCCACCAGATGTTTTTCTTCTCTGCAAATCAACAAATACCGAGTGACATAGACACATGACTATTGGAGCTCCTCAGGCCACACACCGTGATTGGTGCAGCCAAAACCGTAAAATGCTTTGCAGAAGGACAACTGTTGAGCTATGCAGAGGCAGGCACACTGCCCAAGGGCTGCTGCATGATAATAATACTGAAAATAATAATACAATATTTATCATTATCATCATCATCATCATGGTGGCGGTCGCGGTCTCGCTGTAGCCTACAGGAACGCCGAGGAGACGGTCCAGTTCGGGGTGAAGAACAGCACCACGTTTCTGGAGTGCCTCCACAAGTCCCCCCAGGCCTCGGTCCGATGGCTCGTCCAGAGGGACAGCGACAGAAGAAAAGAGGTGCGCGGGGGGGGGGGGGGGGGGGGGGAGGGGGAGGCTTTCTTTGACTCTATGCACTGCACCTTAATCTACATTTAATTCACTTTTCACATCGACGTTATTCTACCGTGTTTGCCAGTGAAGGTACTTTCATCCAAGGTCACTGGATGTGTTAAAACAGACGATGGCATGTAGAAATATATAGTAAACGTACAGACTTTTTGGAAAATGTAGTGATAAATATATTTCAGCACAGCTGTGTATTTAAAAAAATATATATATTATGGAATAACAATAGCAGTAATAAGTCATTTTTTGCCAATAAGGGTTGATTATTTCATTTCTGATATTGGTTTGGATTCCATTTCCATATACGATGACATCATAATATTAATATTGTACAGTAAAGCTTGAACAGGGCGTTGGGTCTGTGTCAACAAATAGTGGCCCGTCATTGGCTGGTCACATGAAATAACCCCCGCCCCTGACTGCCCCCCCAAAGGCAGTAACGATGAGGCTTTTCCAAAGGGGATGACATCATAATGAAATCATATTTTTCCCCGAATCAAATGCTCGAATGCATTCCTCATGACTTAGACAGCGGTTTGCAGCACACTTTCCTGTTATTGACAGGTCTGGGGCTTTGTTGACGCCAGGCCAGCTGCCAGAAAGACGAAAGTTCGCGCTGAAAAAAAAAAACATTCCAAAAAAACCTGGGTTAAATTGTCTGAGTACAAAGGGCTAACAGCTCTGTACAGTTCATTTGCAGATGTGGCTGCAACAAAAAACCATTAAATATAGGGGTCGCTGTACCCCCTGGTTCGACACCTTAAATACAGGACACAACAAGTATTTTGAGCATAAGCCAGAACACGTGTAATTAGAATGTTTTTTTTTCGTCGAGTGTGCGAGGATGATAGTGAACTTTAACATTATTCATTATTTTACAGCGTATGGAGCAAAAAAAAAAAAGAAAAAAACAAGAACCGATCTATTCAGAACGTAACCACGGTGACCCCATACGATTTCTCGGTCCATGTGTTCTTGTTTGAGATGATGCTTTTTTTTTTTTTTGGGTGGAGTCCCCTTTTAAAATTTGAGGGACGCATTTTGGACAGGCGCGCCGCGCAGTGAACCGAGCAGCTGTCCCGTCGAGGAACGCCGGGCGCGCCCCAGACTTCGCCTCTCGCTCGGCTTAGTCATCCTCCGAAAAGCGTCCAAAATATGACCCTGAGCGCTCCCCGGGTGTTCTGAAGCGCTCGCGCGCGGCTGTTAGCCATTAACAAACGGACAGCCTTCTCCTCTGAAAACGTGCAAAGACACAGCCCCGATATCTGCGTCCAAATGTTCTATTTACCGCCTGATTCTGATCATTTCCTTCGTAATCACACACACACATGCACATACACATGCACGCACACACAGGTAATCACACACATGCACATACACATGCACGCACACACAGGTAATCACACACACGCACATACACACGCACACACAGGTAATCACACACACGCACATACACACGCACACACAGGTAATCACACACACGCACATACACATGCACGCACACACAGGTAATCACACACACGCACATACACACGCACACACAGGTAATCACACACACGCACATACACACGCACACACAGGTAATCACACACACGCACAGACACACGCACACACAGGTAATCACACACACGCACATACACACGCACACACAGGTAATCACACACACGCACATACACACGCACACACAGGTAATCACACACACGCACATACACACGCACACACAGGTAATCACACACACGCACATACACACGCACACACAGGTAATCACACACACGCACATACACACGCACGCACAGGTAATCACACACACGCACATACACACGCACACACAGGTAATCACACACACGCACATACACACGCACACACAGGTAATCACACACACGCACATACACACGCACACACAGGTAATCACACACACGCACATACACACGCACGCACAGGTAATCACACACACGCACATACACACGCACACACAGGTAATCACACACACGCACATACACACGCACACACAGGTAATCACACACACGCACATACAGACGCACACACAGGTAATCACACACACGCACATACACACGCACGCACAGGTAATCACACACACGCACATACACACGCACACACAGGTAATCACACACACGCACATACACACGCACACACAGGTAATCACACACACGCACATACACACGCACACACAGGTAATCACACACACGCACATACACACGCACGCACAGGTAATCACACACACGCACATACACACGCACGCACAGGTAATCACACACACGCACATACACACGCACACACAGGTAATCACACACACGCACATACACACGCACACACAGGTAATCACACACACGCACATACACACGCACGCACAGGTAATCACACACACGCACATACACACGCACACACAGGTAATCACACACACGCACATACACACGCACGCACAGGTAATCACACACACGCACATACACACGCACACACAGGTAATCACACACACGCACATACACACGCACACACAGGTAATCACACACACGCACATACACACGCACGCACACACAGGTAATCACACACACACCCACGTTCACTTTGTAGCCTTTAATCCCTCACTTTCACATACTGTCTACCCTCCAGCTGGCAAAAGTGCAGCGGCCCGCCGTCGGCATTGCGGTGGCCCGCCGTCGGCTGAGCCGTCAGCTCGCCAGCGTTTTACAGGTCGCCACTACAGCGGTCCGCTGGCAGACCCTTGAGGCGAGGCGGTCGGTACGAGAATCGACAGTTAAAAGGGAGCAAAGAGACCAGCGAGCGCTCTTGCCGCTGGAGGACCGCTCGCGAGCCACCCGACGGCTCGGGCCGATCTGACTCCAACAGCGTTAACTCGACACTGACATCGGGACCAAGCGTTATCCGTTAGCGTTGAAGTAACACCGTTTAGTGTTGAATGAACACCGTCAGAGTTGAATTAGCCCCGTGCAACTCGGCGGTAAGAGTGAAATGTCGCGTTTCTGCCGCTCCGCAGGTGAAGCCGAGCGAGCGGCTGGTCCCCTCGAGCGGCGGGCTGCTGATCCGCGCGGCCCAGCCGTCGGACGAGGGCCTGTACTACTGCCAGACCACGGAGAACGGGTTCCGGCGCACGGCGGCGCGGGTGCGCCTGCGCGTGCTGGGCGATGCGGCGGCGGCGGCGGCGCTGGCGGACAAGCGGCGGTCGGCGTGGGCGCTGGCCGGGGCGCTCCACCCCAAGGCGCTGCTCCCGGCCTTCGGCGGCGGCGCCGACGCCCTCGCCCTGCAGCAGTACTGCAAGGAGCAGCGGCAGGCCGACAGGCCCCGCCCCCCGGCCCCGGCCCCGCCCCGCGGCGACCTGGCCAAGCTCAAGCCCTTCCTGGACCGGGGCAAGAGCCGAAACCGGAGGAACCACCACCCTCCCGGGGGATAGGACGCGGGGGGGAGGGGAGGAGGGGGGGCGGGACCAGGCAGGGGGGCGGGGCCAGGGAGGGAGCGAGGGGCGGGGCTTGAGTTTGCAGCAGCCTATCGGGGAAGGTCACAGCCACTCCCAGCGGGGATCCAGACACCTCCTCCACCTGCTCCACAAACTTTAGCAAACCTTAGCATGGAGGAGGAGCGTACCAACGGCAATAGGTAAAAATTCGCTAAATTATATCCTGTTAAAACTACAAAATTTACATACGATTACCTCCCATGTAATAGCATGTAAATTGTAAGGGCTCTTGTAAGTGTCGATGTACTGAATGCAACAGTCCACGTAAAACAGCACTGAATTAAACATGGGTGGTGGCGGTATTCAGATATGGGAAAAAATGCACGCTAACACGTCAATACAAAACACCAAACATCTCCCAAATAAATGCATCTCGAAACTACAGCCAAAATGGCGGAGGTGTCATTTGGTCTTCTGGTGGCACAGAGGTGTAAACCAATCAGAAAGAGGCCAGTAAACCATGTTACATGTGAAATACATGCAAATACGTATTTCAGGTACTTATATTTCATCCATGGGAGCTGAGTCTTATTGCTTTAATCTTTCCTGTGTGAGGTGCTTATGCCAGACCACTGTGAGAGACACAAACACACACGCGCACACACACACACACACACACACAGGTACAGACAAGGGCTGTGCGGCCTTTATAAAGCAAGCATAACCACGTGAGCAGGGGTATTACCACTTTATAAAGCAGTTATAAGCAGTTATAAGCACACGTTGTGCTTTATTACGGGTGGCATCGAGCGATACGCTACGTGTTTTAGCGCGCGCGGTTTCAAATCGCACTGTCGCTCTACGTCTGCTGTCACAATGCAGCGCCGTTTATGAACCCTCTGTTCAAAGCACGACTGTGCTTCATCACAGTTTTAAAAAAACTGCACCAGCTATATTTTACGAGCATATTTAACGGTTCCTACCGAAGCATTTCAGTCACGGTTGTTTTGAACCGCAAGTATACATGCACTCGCATTCATTTTGAACATGAACTGAGAAAATACTACTTGTTTACTAAACTGTAGGGAACTGTAGGGAAATGGGTTCTAAAACTCTGTGAGTGCGATTTATTTATGTTTGTTGCATTTGAGCGACGTAAATCATAAATAAAAACACTTTTCGGAAAAGCCGTGAATGGAATGATGGCTGAAGCAACGATGTACGTGCGCTGACTGCATCTTTAAAGTTTCCTGAGCAAAGAATACGCAGGGATAATTTATCATTCCTTAATGTATGTGTAGTCATGTGTATAACCGCGGCCTCGAGAATCCTGAAAATTGCTAGCAGTTGGACGTCCGAGACCTTCAAAGATGGTCACAGTCAGCCGTTGCCAGAGATGAGATCAAATTTTCCGACTTTCGTTCCTTGAGCGAAACTATAGCCAAATTTCGTCAACCCAGAGATTAGTTGTCTTTAGCGCTTTTGCAGCTGACATGAGAAGGGTACAGGGTGGTATGGCTGCTTAGCTTCAGCAGTATAACATGAGAAGGGTACAGGGTGGTATGGCTGCTTAGCTTCAGCAGTATAACATGAGAAGGGTACAGGGTGGTACGGCTGCTTAGCTTCAGCAGTTTGACATGAGAAGGGTACAGGGTGGTATGGCTGCTTAGCTTCAGCAGTTTGACATGAGAAGGGTACAGGGTGGTATGGCTGCTTAGCATCAGCAGTTTGACTTGAGAAGGGTACAGGGTGGTATGGCTGCTTAGCTTCAGCAGTTTGACTTGAGAAGGGTACAGGGTGGTATGGCTGCTTAGCTTCAGCAGTATAACATGAGAAGGGTACAGGGTGGTATGGCTGCTTAGCTTCAGCAGTATAACATGAGAAGGGTACAGGGTGGTATAGCTGCTTAGCTTCAGCAGTATAACATGAGAAGGGTACAGGGTGGTATGGCTGCTTAGCTTCAGCAGTTTGACTTGAGAAGGGTACAGGGTGGTATGGCTGCTTAGCTTCAGCAGTATAACATGAGAAGGGTACAGGGTGGTATAGCTGCTTAGCTTCAGCAGTATAACATGAGAAGGGTACAGGGTGGTATGGCTGCTTAGCTTCAGCAGTATAACATGAGAAGGGTACAGGGTGGTATGGCTGCTTAGCTTCGGCAGTATAACATGAGAAGGGTACAGGGTGGTATGGCTGCTTAGCTTCAGCAGTTTGACTTGAGAAGGGTACAGGGTGGTATGGCTGCTTAGCTTCAGCAGTTTGACTTGAGAAGGGTACAGGGTGGTATGGCTGCTAAGCTTCAGCAGTTTGACTTGAGAAGGGTACAGGGTGGTATGGCTGCTTAGCTTCAGCAGTTTGACTTGAGAAGGGTACAGGGTGGTATGGCTGCTTAGCTTCAGCAGTATAACATGAGAAGGGTACAGGGTGGTATGGCTGCTTAGCTTCAGCAGTATAACATGAGAAGGGTACAGGGTGGTATGGCTGCTTAGCTTCAGCAGTATAACATGAGAAGGGTACAGGGTGGTATGGCTGCTTAGCTTCAGCAATTTGACTTGAGAAGGGTACAGGGTGGTATGGCTGCTAAGCTTCAGCAGTTTGACTTGAGAAGGGTACAGGGTGGTATGGCTGCTAAGCTTCAGCAGTTTGACTTGAGAAGGGTACAGGGTGGTATGGCTGCTAAGCTTCAGCAGTTTGACATGAGAAGGGTACAGGGTGGTATGGCTGCTTAGCTTCAGCAGTATAACATGAGAAGGGTACAGGGTGGTATGACTGCTTAGCTTCAGCAGTATAACATGAGAAGGGTGCAGGGTGGTATGACTGCTTAGCTTCAGCAGTTTGACATGAGAAGGGTACAGGGTGGTATGACTGCTTAGCTTCAGCAGTTTGACTTGAGAAGGGTACAGGGTGGTATGGCTGCTAAGCTTCAGCAGTTTGACATGAGAAGGGTGCAGGGTGGTATGGCTGCTTAGCTTCAGCAGTTTGACATGAGAAGGGTACAGGGTGGTATGGCTGCTTAGCTTCAGCAGTTTGACTTGAGAAGGGTACAGGGTGGTATGGCTGCTTAGCTTCAGCAGTATAACATGAGAAGGGTACAGGGTGGTATGGCTGCTTAGCTTCAGCAGTTTGACTTGAGAAGGGTACAGGGTGGTATGGCTGCTTAGCTTCAGCAGTTTGACTTGAGAAGGGTACAGGGTGGTATGGCTGCTAAGCTTCAGCAGTTTGACATGAGAAGGGTGCAGGGTGGTATGGCTGCTAAGCTTCAGCAGTTTGACTTGAGAAGGGTACAGGGTGGTATGGCTGCTTAGCTTCAGCAGTTTGACATGAGAAGGGTGCAGGGTGGCATGGCTGCTCAAGTTCAGCAGTTTGACGTTTGATAAAATGAAATTTCGAGATGAGAAAATTCAGGGAACTGGCAAAGATGGCGTCAGACTGAAAAAGAATTGGTTCTAACGAATATCCAAACAGACAAACAGGAAGACACTTTAAAGATGCAGACTTTGCCAAAAACACCACAAACACTGTTTAGATTCATTTTTTTTTTCTGTGAAGTTCATGCAGCAAATACACTCTTAATGCCATTGTATTACTGTTAGTTAAAATATTTAAATTAATTTTGAATTATGAGGTACTAAAGCATATTTCGCCAAAAGGGATTTATAACATATAGCATCATATCAAACTGCACTTTGTCTTGCAATTAAATAGATTAATATTTTGTAAGTGCTTTAATAACTTGCTTTTCCTAATGGAGGAATTTAATGTCTTAAAATGTGTCTGAGGATTGTCTTTCCTTAAATAATTCATCATTTAAACACAAGATTGTGTAAAAATGACATTATTATTATTATTATTATTATTATTATTATTATTATTATTATTATTATTAGCACCCAGTTATGCTTGTGTGTTACATTGGAAGATTATGTAGTTGTACAGTCTTGTATGTGTTTTTGTACTTCTGTCTTTCGCTGGCATTTGTGTCATCCAGTCTGATTGTGCAATTAGAATGTATAGTGTAATTATTACATTGCTTCAGATATTCTAGACCATATCTGCACATTGCAGAGAAATAATATTTGTCATTTTTGTTCTTTTTTTTTAATTCACTAAGTACGTTTGCCATGTTAAGTTTGCTTCACTGCAGATTACATGAGTGGGGTCAGTGCGCTTAGGATTAACATTAAGATTTTGATTTAACAGAAAAAAATTGAATCACCTTGAGCAAAATGTCTTGTCCCCAAAAGTTAAAATGAAAAAATGTACAATGTATCTTTATTTATGACTGTAATATGCTGGATTTCTGATAAAAATGCATTAAGAACAAACTGAAACTCTGGTAAATGTTTAATTTGCGTAGGATGTAAGCGAAGAGTCAAAGAGAACATAATTGGACTGAACATGACTCTACTTTGACTTGTGAAATGCTGTTCGGCTTCAGAAGTCAAACAGTTAAACTCCCACAGGTTCAATTTTAATTCTGTTCCAGAACGTTCCACGTAGAGGAACCTACCCCTAGATTTTTTTACTTGAGCCAAATCAGTTAACTTACTTGCAGTGTAGCTTTGCTAACGTTTTCATTTAAAGCCAAAACTGGTTTTATATTTTGCACAAAGGACTGAGTGTATGCTTGTGAACGCTACTGTTTGAAAGACTAAAATAAATCATTAAAAATTACTGTGAACTCTTAGACAATTTGGTGACCAGCTGCTTCCAATGAAGAATCTTACGCTGCAAAAATCGTAACTTGTATTTTGCAGAGAAGCAAAGGGGAAATGAGTTATTTACCTTAGTTATTTTCATAAGTTAATTTATTTTACTTTTTAAATACACATTCATATTCCTGTGTTTACCCAGTTTAGTTCTATACTACATTATCGCATTACTCAGAAAGTCATTTTTCTTATCTCTAGTTTCCGTAGTACTGTTCATTTTAAGAACAAAATAACAATTAACACAAAAAGTTCATCAGAAATTAAGGCTGGACCTTCCAGTTTCTCTGTGCCAACCGCTATGTAAAATAAAACAATGGCTTCAAGAAAATAAAACAAAAACAAATCCAAGACATGCCGTTTGATACACAAGAAATGACGAATGCAAATACAAAAATTAATAAATTTATGTTCGAATAGGAAGAAGTATGAAGTGGCAGAAGTGTCTGGAAACACAAGGAAATCACAGGGCAGATTGGTACCAAAAAAAAAAAAAAAAAACACGTAACACTTGAACAGTAAAAGATACATTCAATCTCTTCAATTCTGGAATGAAACAGTGAAAATTGATTTCTGTGCATACATGAAATCGAGAAGAACAGTTGTGGCAGCTGTGGTTTCAGAGTTTTAAAACTGTGGTTCTCAACCCGGTCCTGGGGACCCCATGTGAATCTTGGTTTTTGCTCAATTAAGGTTGTTGAACACATGCTTTTGTTCTTTCATGGTTTTTTTTTTTCTTTGAACTTTTTAACACAATGCAGACTTGGCTTATTATCGTTTTCTTTGTCTTAGAATTTTTAATTATCTAGCAACTTTGTTAGAAAATGTACAAACTTGTACTAACTTAGCCTCACAATTAACCACAAGGTGAATATCAGACTTTTAATTCTTCATTGCGTACTCAGCTGTCTCAGATACGATGTGGTAAATAATCACTCAAACCACGAAAAGCTTATTGAGAAAAAACAGACATTTCGTTAAAATTCTGGGATGGCAGTTGCAGTTGGAACAAAAATCGGCATACACGGGGGCCACGAGGACCGAGTCAGAGCGCCACTGCTTGAAAACCTAAACAGCGTGCAGCTCTGATGTCCTGAAAAAGGTCGGCAGGCGACATTACACCAGCAACAACGGAATCTGAAATAATACGAAATGTAAAGATTTGGATACGATATCCGGTCAAAGCAGATGTGTGTAAGTGCAACTGAGAGACGGTAGCGGGGGGGGTTTTTGCGAACGCGCCTCACGACCAATTCGGTAATGTCCTCACAGCAAACCCCCCCCCTCGCCCTCGCCCCCGCCCCCACCCCCGCCCCCACCCCCACCCGTCCCTGGGACTTAGCGGTGAGGCGGCGGCGGCGTCTTCCTCGGTCACACCAGCTTGTTCCGGCTCTTCCTGTGGACCACGCAGGCGGCCACGGCGCAGAGGACGAACGCCACGGTCCCCACCGACAGCAGCGCCACCTGCACCGCCTCCAGCGTCTCCACGCGCGACGTCAGCGCCCCCTTGAACATGTCGGCCGTCGCGTCGTCCAGAGCCGCCGTCTGGATTCGGGGCCGGGTGAGAAGAAAAAAAAAGGGCGCGGTAGCAACAGAGCTCCTCCAATCCGCTTCCCCCGATCCGCTTCACGCGGCGGACCGAATTACGTTGCGTTTGGAAAATAAACAAAGCGCGCGCACCTTTTAGGTTTTCGGCCGGATCGCAACAGCGGGGCCAGCCCTACGAACGTGAATGTCTGTCGCTGACTGAGTGACTGAGTGAGTGATGAAGTTACACCATTGGTCGGCCGGAGAGGTCCAGCCACGCACTAGGTTTTGACCTGGTCTTGTTTTTAAACTATGGGGGACGGAAAGCACATCATCCTTTTGCTTTCGATTGCCTGATGCGCTCCTTTGAGTTGTATGTATCTTTGTATTGTTATTTTTACTGTCATTATTTTTCATTCATTTATTTTGGTAAAATATACTCTGTGAAATAACTGGGTGTTGCAAAACTGTTTTTTTTCCTGGTTGGCGTGCCCTTTTCTCACTTTAAGCACCTGCCCCTCGAACGATCGCCACATGGCCCTCAATGCTAATGTCCTGGGTTTTTCTTATCTAGGGAAGATGAGGTGCATGTATCCTGATTGGGTCCAAATGCGGTGAGGCGGGGTGGGATGGGGGGGGTTGGGGATAATTTGGACTTTCGGAAACCCTATTTCCTATACATACCTGGAGGGGGGGGGGGGGGGGGGGGGGGGGGGGCGGGGGGGAGTGGTCACTGTTAATGAGGGAAGAGCTCAAACTGACCTCATTCAGCCACAGCAGGGGGAATATGGTGTAGTCCTTCACCTGCTTCAGCACACTGCAGGGAGAAGAGGGACTTCAATTAGAGAGAGTACATTTGAATAATGAGCAGAGTGAATGATTGAGTACAATGTACAGGAAGTGAGTGAATGATTGAGCACAATGTACAGGAAGTGAGAGGATGATTGAACACAGTGTACAGGAAGTGAGTGGATGATTAAACACAGTGTACAGGAAGTGAGAGGATAATTAAGCACAGTGTACAGGAAGTGAGAGGATGATTAAACACAACATACAGGAAGTGAGTGGATAATTAAACAGAATGTACAGGAAGTGAGAGGATGATTAAACACAGTGTACAGGAAGTGAGTGGATGATTAAACACAGTGTACAGGAAGTGAGTGGATGATTAAACAGAATGTACAGGAAGTGAGAGGATGATTAAACACAACATACAGGAAGTGAGTGGATAATTAAACAGAATGTACAGGAAGTGAGAGGATGATTAAACTCAGTGTACAGGAAGTGAGTAAATGATGGAGCACAATGTACAGGAAGTGAGTGGATAATTAAACAGAATGTACAGGAAGTGAGAGGATGATTAAACACAGTGTACAGGAAGTGAGTGGATGATTAAACTCAGTGTACAGGAAGTGAGTGGATGATTAAACACAGTGTAAAGGAGTTACTGAGTGTTTAAACATACTCTATTGTCTTGGAGGGCCCGTACATCATGTTGACCTGAAGCCTCTTGGCAAACCTCATTGTCATCCCGGTGATCTGACAAAGACGAATGCAGTGCAGACAAAGGTGAACGTGTTTGGCTTGGCACCACACAGCCTTTTCACTCAAAGAGTACAATAAACATTTCTCCACATTTAAAAACACTGAAATATCCAGCAGATGCATACTTGGCAGCATAATTTGAGCTGATGTACTGTGAGGTTTAAATGAGATACATAAAGCCTCAACGACTTACTGTGAGCTCAGAGGGCTTACTGTAGGGTTGAATTAGTTACATAAACCGTAAATGAGTTTGTGTGAGCTCAAATGAGTTACTGTTCAGTTTAAATGAGTCACTGTACGTTTAAATGAGTTACTGAAAGCCTAATAGAGGTGCTGTCAGATTAAATGAGTTACCGAAGGCTTTAATTGAGTTACTGTGAGATTAGATGAGTTACTGAAAGCCTGACTGAGTCACTGTGAGTGAACTGTATCTCTTTACTTCTCTGCATGTTCAGCGGTAACCACTGCGGGTGAAAAGGCTTATTGGGGCGACAGCAGCCACGGAAAGGGCTGCAGAGGTCAAAGGTCGAGGAGCAAAGGCACACTCACGGGTTCAACATCCAGGAAGGTGAAGTGCTCCTCTTCGACGGGGTTCAGACCGAGCACGTCCTGAGTCAGGTACTCGCTGCCGTACAGGAAGTGGGCCAGGGAGATGTAGACGGGCATCCCTGGAGACGGCGAGATCTCTATGGTACTTTTCGGGGGGGTCGCTGAGGCACTCGCACACGTCGTTGGGCATCGCCTTTTATCACTTTAGCACTTTTTACTTCCATTTAAAAAAAATTTTCTCTCTATGTTTGGACACTGCCGTTGTACCCTTTAGCATGGTACTTAGCCTGCATTGCTTCAGTATAGAAGTAAGAAATACCTTACAGGACCTTATCGGGTAAAACCTGTCCCGTCAGAATAGGGCTTATGTTGGGCCTTGTAAAATTTGGCCCCTAGCACGCCAGTTGAATAGCCCTGGTCTAGGGCCCCTAACACTGGAGACTCACCGCCCGTGCAGGAGCTGATGTCCAGGACCCCGGCCAGGGTGCAGTTCCGGGTCACCTCGGGGTCGCCGCAGTAGCAGTGGTTGTCTGGGTTGATCGCGGGGGAGGCCAGGGTCCGCGGGCTCAGCGTGTAGCGGTAGAGCTCGATCCCCTTCAGGACCACGCTCCTCTGGAAGTCGGCCGCCACGGACCTGAAACGAGGCGGAGAGCCAGCGGCTGTTTCGCCTGTGCGTTTTCAACTGGTTTTTACTGCCCCCTGCTGTACATCTACTGTGCTGCAGACTGGTTAAGCTGTGGTACTAGTGGCCGTATTTCTTTAGATCAGGGGGTTTTAATCTTTTCTGATCCAGGAACCCCCACCCAGGCTCAAAGGCATCCAGGAAACCCCCCCCCCCCCAATCATAAGTTAAAAAGGGTTATATTTTAATAAAGTTTTAGATTTTGAAATCTTTACCCAAAACTACAGTATGTGTAGTCATTCCGTCGAGTGCGCGGCTCGCGGTAAAGAGGCCTCACCTGCAGATGTCAGAGGTGAAGAAGTACAGCGGCTTCTTGTCGAGGAACGGCGGGAACGCGGAAGCGTCTGCGGGCGAATCGCAGCGGGAGAGATCCGGGAGAAAACCGTTATTTCCCAAAAAAACATCCGCCGCTGACATCCGCATTCTGACATCTCCCCCCCGCCCGCCATTGTCAGAGTACTAGTATCCTCTGTGGCTTCGTTTCAATTGAACGTTCAAAAATAAATCATTTGGGTGTACCTTAGTTATTTTACGTAAGTAAAATACAATTGTTATTCCTTCTTTGGATGTATTAAGGTTTTAACGTGACATTTGTACGTCCAGAGTTCCCATCCTGTTTGACAGTGTGCCGGTAGTTCCTCACAGATGATGTCGTCCGGAACTCTGCTTTCTGATTGGCGGAAACGCATTCAGCTGGTGTCCCATGTCGTCCGTACAGGCTACTCCGGCTGTTGTGGTTGCCCGTAAATCTGATTATGTTATAGTGCAGTGACTGACCTGTACTGTCAGTGTCTGAGGTGGCCAACCACTGATCAGGTTGTTTTTGTGCTTCGCTTCCAGTAAATCGGGCTACATGCTAGCGTACGTACTGATAGATCATAATCATTGATCATTGCTTGCGCTTGCATGTACCTGCAGTGTACATTTGATCTTGATCTACACCAAGTGCACTTACCTGAACCACTATTAATCGTACAGTATTTGTGTTTACCTGTACCATTAATAACAGTACAGTATTTGTGTTTACCTGTACCATTAATAATAGTAGGGAATCTGTTTTTACCTGTACCATTATTAACAGTACAGTATTTGTGTTTACCCGAACCATTAATAATAATACAGTATTTGTGTTTACCTGAACCATTAATAATGGTAGAGAATCTGTGCTTACCTGTACCATTAATCATGTTACAGTATGTGTCATTCCAGAAGTTAAGCTGCCTGTAAGACAAAGATCACTCATGAATGACAGATCGTTGATACGATCTGTACCATTTTCACGATACAATTTATGAAGTCGTGTGGCGTTTTCTTTCGGCATGATAAGAGAGAGCTGTCTCTGCATAACCTAAGCCTAAAGTTGTAGGCCTAAATGGGCAGCTGCAAAGACACACTTCAAATCACCCCGAGCCTCCGATCTTATCGCTTACTGCGTTACCCACCTCTCTCCTCTCCACCTGTCAATCATAGCCACTTTGCCGATGTCGTCCTTCCCCGTGAACACGTTGTAAGGCCCGTCGTAGGTGCCGTTGTACTGAATTAAACGAATACGAGAGAAGGCGATAACAGAGTTCAATTCTTAAATAAGAAGAGGAGACATTCTATCCTGAGAACCTCATCACTTCGAATGATCTTTTGCAGATGAATTTAAAAAAAAAAGATTTGGTTTCAACACATGAAATGCAGGTTATACCAAGCAGGAGATGAAGGGGGGGGGGGGGGGGCGGGGTGGACAGAACATATCTAACTATGATTTTTTTTTGGCGGGGGAGTTCCCCGTTAAACGTGTATTTAGTACGGTTCACCTACCGGGTAAAACAAGCCGACCGTTGAGTTCGAGATGGGGTCGAAGTAACCCCACATGAGCTCTTTCACGGTCTTTTTCTGAAAGAGCGAGGCGTTGTGTTTCTTTATGGCCAAATTCAGGAAGAAATGGACGTCTTTGGGAAAAAGGGAATAGCCACCCTGAAAAAGAAAACAGACACACAAAACAAGATCAGTTCCAAAGAGAGAAATAACAATCCTAAAGTCATGACACCTTGGGAAATGTAAGAATACTTAACGAAGTTAAAGGGCTCCTGTGAGCCCATTTTTAAATAAAGTTTTATGGTGTTCATTAAGTCACAAGAAATAGATGTACACTTTCCTTGCCCAAATTTAAAAATGAGAAAATAATAACATTTCCCTTTGATGTAAAGTCAAATATTTCTGAACAGCAGAGCTGGAGGACTAAGGAGACATTTTCCTTCCATAATGAATGAATTTACTATGCACACACACACACACACACACACACACGCGCACACACACACACACACACACACACACACAAACACACAAACACACACACACACACACACACACACACACAAACACACACGTGTTCAGGGCATTCAGGCTCAGGCTGGATAAGGATCAATGACCACACAAAGGCAGTTCACCTTTATTGCTTTAAAGATAATTCTCAGTTATTGCCTGATCGTATCATAAATATAATCAGTCCCGACATTGGGACAGCTATGCCATAAACAATTGTAATAATCTCTCTTCCCATTACCTTTTACCTTTACCCAAACAGAAAACCTCAATAGATTATGTCTACATTACATTCATTTTGTAGGCGCTCTTATCCGAAGTGACTTAATATCTAAGAGAACACACTGTAAGTGCATACTATATTGAGTTATATTGAACGACAGGGCCTGACCAGGCAAACAAAACCCTGGGATTGCATACGCAATACCACTGAAGCGCTAAGTGCGAGTTAACTCTGCTTACCTGGTACCCTGATACAAATCTGAAACACGTGCAGATAATATCCACGAGCCGTAAAAAAAAAATTAAAAATAAAAACCCCTCATAAAACCTTATTTGTGTCAGATCAAGCTTACAGCTACTAATGATTTTGGAACGGCACCCGTAGTCTACGGCTGTGGTAGGAGAAGAGCACGTCTCGCCGGTTTATCTCGGTGATGTAAAATGCGGGACCTTATCGAGAGGGGTGACTTTGGGTCAGACGTGGTGCGCTGCGGTCCGTGGGGCAGCTGACTGTCAGGCTGGGGTGAATTACAGGGAGGATTTTTTGAGAGGGGGGGGGAGGGGGGGGGTCTTATCCCAAATTGAGACTTGAACCCCCTGATGGAAGTAAAAACCAAACGTTAGGGGGATTCTAAAATCTTTAGTAACGCTAATAGTACATATTTACGTGCATGTCCCCAGCCTTGTCTGAAGCGAAATTGCACTACAATTACGAACACCCCTAGGGTGGGTCGTTCCATTTCTCAGCCATTGAAATTGGCTTGACTGAGGATGTACCACAAGATTAAAATTACACGGGAGCCGGGGGGAGCTCTGGTCTCTTTTTCGCGGCGCTGGGGGGGGGAGGTCACATGACTCACGGCCACTGCGAGGTTGAGGGCGGTGATGGTGTCTTCCTCGGGTCCGACGGACAGGGCCGGCTCGAATATGGCGCCGGCCGGGAGGACGAAGGAGATGGTGTCGTTGTCGAAGGCCGTGATGTTCACTTTGGGCAGGTAGCGGGTCCTGAGGCGGAGGAAACGCGAGGAAGACGAAAGTCAAAAAAACCGAAACGCGCCCGCGTTTGCTAAGCAGCGCGCACACACACACACACACACACAGTGCAAGGGAGCCCTCGCTGGCTCAGCGCGTTAAGTAAACCGCGCGCTCAGACTTCGTCGCTCTCTGAGCAAACTCTCCTTCGCGATGGGTCGGCGGCGGCTAAAGCTACTGTGTTTTCTCCCGAGAGAAACCTCTGGTGAAAACTGATTTGTGACTATGGCTAACTAGCGGTGAGAGATTTCAATGCTTTTAAAGTTAGCATGCCGCCGATTAGCCAAACTTTCTGAAAACTGCTTCCGTTTGATGCGCTTTCCAAGTCGTTCACCTGCCTGCTTGTGATTGGCTGACCGAAAAACAAATTGGGGTACGGCTCCCTGCTAACGACCTCGTTCCGCCGCCGAATGAACAGCGTGGCGTCTGCTTGAGATCATGACTTTTGACGCTCCTGTGGAGGGTGCGAGTGTGGTCTCCGAAGCGACCTTCACTAAAACCCGCTGCGTTTGACGGCGGTTCGGCGCTGTCAGGTGGTGATTTTCCACACAGTCGCTCGGTCGTGCATGTATGAAACAAAGTAGGCCTTATGTAGCATTCATAGTGCGTTAACGATAGCTGCATAGCACATCATAACAGTTGTCATAAGTATTGATGAGAATAACCTCCTCATAGCAACTGGTTTTCATGGAGCCTTTGATAACGTCACATTCTGTCACCAAAGCCTGAACACGGTCCATAGTTTTACCAACCTTAACACCGTGCATCTTTCCAGTGTCAAACTGCTGAAGCTTAGCAGAGTTCTGCTTGGTTTGAACTTGACTCCACCTTCCCTAGCATTCTTTGCCAACCTTGATTCCCCAGGTCATTACTGCAACAGAGAACTCTCTCTCTTTCTAGTAGACCTTCTTCGTTAAACAAGGATAAAATAAAACGCTCACCACTACATGCGTCCGATATTTGTTTCAATTGCAATAAGCTTGGCAGATTTTAGCACTTCAGGAAAAGCGTTCAAGTTCAAAACATGCGGAATATTACGCTTAAAAAAAAAAAAAGTCAGGTATCCCAGGGATTGGATGAGTTTCGCGAACGTCTCTCGCTGTGGACCCGAGAGGACTCGTCGTCGCGGAGACCGGGGGCGGTACCTGTACGTGTACGGTCCCCGCTGGGCCACCACGGGCTTGGCCCCGCGCTCCACGACCTCGGAGGGGTTCTGCACGTCGAAGAGCCAGAACTGCCGGTACACGGGCGCCCCCGCCGAGACCCAGTTCTCGTAGGCCGTGCTCCCGTTCTCGATGACGGCTTCCTGCGTGGAAAGAAACACGGCGTGGCAGCTTGGTTCCCGGGCCCGGTCGAGGCAAGGAAGGAAAAGCGTTTGACCTGGACGTTCTTCCGGGAATCAGAGCTCGGTTTTCGCCTAAAGAAGTTGCAATTTTCTCTCTCTCTCTGTCTCTCTCTCTCTCTCTCTTTCGCAAATGTGCGTAGTGCCATCTATTGCTCCCAGGAGCTGTGCATGCACCCTTACAACCAAACACATGCAAGTGTTTGGTTGTAAGGGTGTCTGCAAAGGTTCGTACGTTATAATGGAATATATTGCAATATATTCTAAATTAAATGTGTTACCACTATAAAAAAACAGAGATTGCAGTACTTCGCAATATATTGGAAAATGTAAGAATTATTGCTGCATCAGATAACGAAATATAATTTTTTTTTAAATGCTTTGTGGTAAATTATATTTGTCATTATATTTCTCAAGAAATGCACACATTGCACATATTCCAGTCTATTCAATTGCCGTAAAGTGGCATATCCACACCGTTAAAAAGGACAGCTGCGATTAAAATCAGTGTGGAAAATGTCCATTTGCGCCGCTCTCTGCTGTGCGCTTTTAATTGTTTTCCGGCGATGGCGAGTTTCCACAAAAAATCGGGGTCCCTGTCGGACCCGCCGGCCAGCGTACCTTCACGACGTTCTCCCGGATGATCGAGTCTCCCACGGGGATCAGGATCCCCCCCAGGACGGCGATCAGCGCCCCCAGGACGGCCCCCGCGATCAGCCCGCACCTAGCGCTGCAGCACCCCATTGTCCAAACTCGCTGTGGTGATGCCGTCGGCGGTCCCGCGGAAGACTGAAGCGGCGGGACTCTGCGGGAGGGCCTTTCCCCCGGGGCCGATCGCGCCACTCCCCCCGGCGCAAAGGTCGGGTCGTAAAAAAAATTTTTTTTTAAAAAAAACAGCCGTGAGATTACTCCGCTTTAATATCGCCCCAGCGCTATCGCGGAGTATTAAACGCACACGCAAGATTCCAGGCAGAGGGGTAGATAAAGCGGTTCGAAACGACCGTAGATAACCGTCTCTGACTGGAACTTTGCCACAATAACCCCGTTGCCTTCCCTGGCGCGATGGCAATGCACTTCGATGCATTTGAATTAAATATATAATCCATATTAGAAAATTAAAATGTAAAAAAAAAAAAAATACACAAAATAAAATAAATGTTCTGACACAAGGCTGACATGTCCAAAGGCAATTTAATATTGAACAGTGCAAGACCACTGCTTTATAAAGAACCGCTAAAATACTGAAGTGCTTATAACGCGCTTACAAAGTGCTAGTTCCAAGGCTCGCGTGCAAATTTAGCCTGGTAATAGCTGTAGTAACAGATGAAACTGTCTTTTTGTTCTCTGGGCGGGAGACGTCTATCTCCTGCCAGAGGCCAGCGGCTGAAACTCCCATTGCAGGGAGAGGTCGGGTCAGCCCAACATGGCAAAGGCCTTCCTCAGAACCGGCTAAGTCACTGCGAAGCTTACTGTAAAAGTACCACAGCAAGTAGCCATGAATTTTGTAAATCCACAGTCTATTTTCTTTACAGTGTAGGGAGAGTAGTACAGTAGTACAGTACAGGCATTTATCAGACGCTCTTATCCAGAGCGACTTGCATTGCATCCATTTATACAGCTGGATATATGCTGAAGCAATGCAGGTTAAGTACCTTGCTCAAGGGTACAACGGCAGTGTCCCACCCAGGTATCAAACCTGTGACCTTTCGATTACAAGAACCTTACTGAACCCGTGTTCAGCAGTTGTCTACGATCATGAAAATGCACTTCTTGTACGTCGCTTTGGATAAAAGCGTCTGCCAAATGAATGAATGTAATGTACAAGTCCAGTTCCTTACCCTCTATGCTACAGCGCCCCAATAGCGGATTGTTTACGTGTCACTGGTATCTTTTGTTGTTCAGTGGATTTTAAGTTCTGGATTTTTCATGAAAATAAAATGGGAAATGTTACTGAGCTGCCTTAGCACTCTACCACAGATTTAATCAGGCCCTAGAGTCTTTCTGCAATTGGTGTGCCTAAAAAGCATTCCTATTGTCCCCCTCCCCCCTCCCCCCTCCCCCCTCCCCCCGTTCCTGGAGATACCGTGTCCTGTAGGTCTTAATTTCAATCCTTGAAAAGCGCACCTCATTCAACAGCTATCACTGAGCTGCTAATTAGAGTCAGGTGTGCCAAATAAGTGTCGAAATGGAAACCTACAGGTTGAAAGATCCCCAGGAACAGGGTTGGGCAGCACTGCCCTAGCGCCGACACTAGCATCTCTGTATATTAGGAGCGCGCAGAACTCACAAAGCACGCGAAAGCGCCAGACTCGCGCGCTGAGGACCGATATTACGCGCACACACTCAGCACTGAGAATCTCTCGCCTTTCCGAGAAAAGCAAGCGCGTCGGCTTTTCAGCGGCTCTGAGTGCGAACGCGGTCTATTTTTAAAAGCGACAGCAGACGGTGCTTTAAAAAAAAACAAAAAAAAAAACGATGTGTCATGCAACCCCAGCGAACGATTAATTTAAACCCCGCCTCCACCCCCCCCCCCCCCCCTGCACAGCACAGGAACGTGCCTGTGCTGTGCAGATCCATATCTCCGAATTACTGCAGGACGCGCTGCAGACGGCTTGGTCAAAGGCCCCCGGTGGCTTTGTGTACACAGACCCGCCGCCAGACGTTTATCAGCGTTATCGGCGCTGAAGCTGCAGAACACGGCTGCGTGCAGATCCAAATCTATGTGGTTTAATAGCCGCTATTAGGCAGACTAAATGGATTATGCTCACGGGCACACGCAGACACACCTGCACTCTCAAAAGCAGCCCCCAGTTGCATTATTGCTCAACACAATGACAGGAATATGAAAACGATGACTCTGTGTGTGTGTGTGCGTGCGTGCGTGTTTGTGTGTTTATATTACATTATATCTTTCTGACTGCTCTTCAGATAGATAGATAGATCACGTTGAGGCGGCACCCTTGCAGCACGACTCGGAAACGGTTTTAATATGTGTTGGTGGGATGTGTTGTCTCAGCCGAGGGTTAAACAGCCTGAAATTTTACGTGTCCCATCTGAGTGTTTTTTCCTAATCGGTCCAAATGTACCAAAGCCATGACCGATCCTTTCGAGCGGCGCAGAATCTGAGCTTAATCCAAATCGGCCGTAAAATTTACGAGTGCTTATGACAGGTTATTACTCTAACTTATTAAAGCATTATGAACGCTCGAGGAAATCAATGCCGTCAGAAGTGCTGAGCTCTCAAACTGGCTGGCGCATCAGTATTTGTAGGTAGTAGAGAGTAAATCATTCTGCCCTATGTAGGTACTTAAGAGGGGATAGACCCGGCGGAAAGACCGGTTTACAGTGTTCACAGGGATCACATCTATTACTCTGCTGGAGTTAAATATACTTGATCAGAGTTCAATTAAAACTGAACAATTTACTGTTTAGTGAATACTTGAGGTACAAAGATTGTCAGAAATGTATGGATGTCCAGTCGAAAGCAGTGCCGTACTGCGTGAAGGTGAGTCAGGCTGATGTAAAGTTTGAGTCGTTGACCTGAGAAAGCACCCTCTACCACTCTGTGACTCCGTCTGTGGCTGTCTGTTTGTATGCAGCCTGTCAGCATGCAGCCTGTCTGCTTGTTTCTTACATCGATACCTTGGCGTAAGCTAAAACACTAGAGGGCGCAAATGACTGCAAAGTTGTCGAAGCTGTTGCACTCTTACATCTCCTTTGCAGTATTTTCTATCTCCTGCAGGTGGCGCCACGCCGTGATATTCCGCGGTGATTTCTGCTCCCCTCCATTGGTCTCTCCGGTGTTTGGAGCACGTCCGCGTTCGAGCGATGACGCTCAGCCGGTTTGTGTTTCCCCTCGTCTCTTTCGCTGTGAGTTGTGCCACTGGGATGCCTGTCGCATGCCGACGTATCTTTATCTGGCGCGGGTCGATCGGTACGGGTTCCTCACACCTCCCGCTCGTTGTCATGTTCGATTCCATCTCCGCGCCATGTCTGCGACGCGAGGAAACTGAAGCGCTGCGTTCTCTGGGGCGCGCGTGAGAAAAACCTGCCTGTAGAATGACAGGCTTTGCTGACCACGAAACGAAAGGAGAGCTAGATGTTGCTTGAGGCAAACGGATCCATTCCGATTAAAGTGCGTTTGAGACCTTGTTGAAAAAAGAAACCGCCAGTGTTGATCCAACAACAGTAACTGTCCTGGGCAGGATGCAAGCAACCCCATATAGACTACATCGCACACACACACACTCACACACACATGCACACACGCGCACTCACACACACATGCACACACGCACACATGCACACACGCACACACGCACACACGCACACACGCACACACGCACACACAACTTAACAAACGTTTTGCTGCCAGGTGATAGGCCTAGCATATTTATTACAGGACTCAAGTTTGTGCTATCGATATTGAAGTGTCCGCATTGTGTGGCCATTGTATTAACAGTGTCCTCTGGTTAATTTTTGTGCCTGGAGTTGAAATAAAATCGTTCTCCATTTAAACTGATGAGACACAATGACTCAAACGCACTTAAGTGATCTCTAGATCTGACTCAGACAGTATTTAGAGAATGGATCTCAAACTACAGTCCTGGAGGGCTGCAGTATCTTGTTTTTTTTTAAATATTTTTTTAGCAACCAGTTCAAGCCTTGGAAACAAGGTATGTGGGCACTGACAATCAAAAATTTAATCAAAATTTGGAACAAAATGCAGCCGGCAAACGCTTTCAAAGTTCAATAGCTCCCAGGCAATAGGGCCTAGGACCATCGAACCACTGCTCAAGTGTTCACAGACAGCGGCCCCGAGACGCAGAGCCTATGCTCCGTCTGGAAATCAAACCTATAACCTCGGAATTGCTTGTTTCAAATTCCAAAACCAGCATGCTATAACTGCGAGCAAAGAGCTCTTATTCTTATTGTGTGGTAAGCCCTGGAAGGTTTGGTTGTCATATGAGGCATATTTGTCATATTTACGTCCCACAGAGAAACTGTTGCATTCAATAACAGCATTCACTTCCTCTTAACACAGCTGAAAACCCTCTATCAAGCCTCCAAATTAGTTGCCTGGTTTCCTGTTATTCTAACAAATGACTCTTCTTCACCAAGAAGCCCGCATCTTTTGTGTGCACAGCATCGCTCATGGATGCACACTGTAAACAACAGCTTACCTGCAATTTACGGAAGAAACCGGTCAGGCATCGTCAGACAACCCATCCTATTCTCCTCAGTAAAACACTGCCACCTAGAGGAATACGGAAATTCACAAATTCAGTAAACGTATTTATTTATTTTTTGCTCTGCTCACTATGCAAAAATTATTTGAACAATAGTAAGTTTTATTATTGCCATTTTAGTATATTTACTACAGATTGCCGTGGTTACACATTCAACTTTATGTAACAGTAGATTTGTGGTTTGTTGACATACAGTTGATTTGTTTTTTTCCCCCAACTACAGGGACAACTTTTTCTCACATTGCTAGCACACATTACATAGGCATTCACAAGCCTTTCTTCTTTTGTTCATCTTCTACCTCAGCAGTTTCTATACGTCTGTGTGTGTGTGTGTGTGAGAGAGAGATAGTGTGTGTGCGCATGTGTGTATTTGCATTTCATTGTACAAATGGTAAATGGTAAATGGACTGCATTTATATAGCGCTTTTATCCAAAGCGCTTTACAATTGATGCCTCTCATTCGCCAGAGCAGTTAGGGGTTCAGTGTCTTGCTCAAGGACACTTTGACACGCCCAGGGCGGGGTTTGAACCAGCAACCCTCCGACTGCCAGACAATCGGTCTTACCTCCTGAGGTATGTCGCCCCTGTACTGGAGCTTCTGCCATCCCTGTGGATCTAAACCATGCGGGCCTACAGTTTTATTTGGTCCGCTGAGTCACATTTCCTAAAAAGCGGTTGGCCCACAGGTGCTGATGCTAACCCTGCCTCGGCTCCTCGAAAAGCCTTTCCCGCATCAAGCTTCACCTCGTAAAGGCAACCAAGGAAAGGAAGTCATCAAACTGCAGGAGGCAAGGTACTAAAAGCGTACATTAATGTATCAAAAGAAAATAATACAGCCTACCACAATATAATTGTAGAACAGCTAATTTAAAGGCAAAGTTGTACAGTAAGATATGAAAGTGGTAAACAAGTGAATAACTTTGCCTTGCTGCGCAATTCAACATGTATTGAGTGCTATCTACAGCAGTCATGGACTGTGCTTTGAGATAACACACTTGATTACTGACTTTTGTATGCATTTACTTGTGTCAGTATTTGCATTTTTAATATCAGGAATGTGTTTATCACGGTTTAAAATGTTTCTATATAATTTTATAAAACAGCAAACAGCTTTCCAATGAATTCTTTCTGTTTGGAGCTGTATTCCAACTTCTCCCACAAATTTAACAAAGCTACAGTAGCTAGACACGCCGTTATACAGAATCAATCGGTTACTGTCATGTCCCCCATATAGCCTACTGTACTTAAAAATAAACTACAGCAGCCCCCCGCATACTGGCGTCCTGTGGCGTACAAGTATTCGTTTTCACGCTCTCATAGGAACTGTAGTCTTTTTTTCACGCCCCGAGGAAAACCAGCGAGCGATTTCGGCCTTAAAATGACTACACGATCCAGAATGCAGCGCGGCAAAATATTGCGGAGCATAGTTTTCCATCGGGCCGGGCAGGTTTGTCGGTGCCAATGTTAAGGGGCATTACATGACTTTGTGCCCGTGCTTCGCGGGGTAGTTAGCAGTTTTCTCCATTCATTTCGGCAGGTGGCAGATTTGCTGAAACATGGAGGCTCTCATCCCCGTTATAAACAAGCTTCAGGACGTCTTTAACACAGTGGGAGCCGATATCATCCAGCTTCCGCAAATTGCAGTTGTGGGAACGCAGGTATAAGGGCACCTTGCAACTATTCAGCTGTCAATCTACCCATAACGGGTTGGAAGCCATCTGCTGCGAAGTGCCGTGTATATTGGAATCAAATAGGTTACATGCTTTAAGTTGTCACAACAGGACAATGTGCGACAAAGTTAGCTAGCTCTATTTTGTGTGATGCGCTTGAGACGTTTTACTGCAGCTGTTTTGTATATTTACTGATATAATGTTTGCGGATAGCTACCGAAAAGCTATGTTGTTACGACGCTGAGAAGTAGCTACTGTAACCACAGGAATGTGACAGATGTTCAGGCTACTTAGAACAAGCAAATGACGTGAATTGTGCGGAAAACGAACAAGGAAGCTAGCATAACGGACCTAAGATAAGATTATCGAGCCCATCATTAGCTTGATACAGTAGCTAGCCTACAGTCAAACTAGATCTCTGGACAAGTTCCTTTTTCACCCCGGTTAATTTCCAGTTGTTTGACCCTATAGGGACTGTCAGTGGTGTACTGTCATATTCTGATATCGCAGAAAGATGTAGTAAAGGGTATGACAAGCCCTTTTGACATAATGGTTTCAAAACATTGTGTCAATTAAGCAGGCTAACTACTTCTGTGTTGCATACAGCCTGTATAATCTGTGTTACAAAGGGAGACTTTTTAAACACAGACTGTGCTGAAAGTAATACAATGCGTGTTGTCCATAACGAGACATAAAGGTGTGTTAGAAAATGCGTCGTTTTAGTAACGTGTGACTTGTGTGCCTCAATAACGCGGAACTAATCTATGGCACAGCCCTCTTGATATTTTTCCATGACCGTGTGTGAATTAGACTCGTGAGATTTTTTTCCTCTCTCACATATTGCAGCCAGCTACTGTTGCTACAGTGTCATTTAGTATGTGGGATGTAATCACTCGCATCCAACAGGCTATCGGTGTTGGATGCGCAAATAAGCACGTCTTTATAGGCCACCAGTGTTAGATGCGTAAGTAAGCACAGTCTTTAAAGGCTATCAGTGTAAGATGCGCAAGTCAGACTGCACTGTCCTGGTGTATTGTAGGCCTACATAGGCTGTGAATCAACAGATATTTGTTCTTGCCATTGATTAACAATTAAAAGCAAGGATTGAATATATTTATATATAAATGCAGTCCATTTGATTGATACCGTTTGGTGAGTTCAGCAATAACCAAACCAACTCACCACAAAATTGAGTTTGTGAGGAGAAAGTGTAAGTATTGCGTTTTCCTTTAAGTCAAACTTAAAAACAGGTGTTAGTTGAATTTAGGCCATAGTATAATTAGATGTGTAATACTGGTCAGACGTTCTGTGTGCGGTTTTGGAAGTGACGCTTGGTGATGTCTGTCCTCAGAGCAGCGGGAAGAGCTCCGTATTGGAGAGCCTGGTGGGGCGAGACCTGTTGCCACGGGGAACGGGCATCGTAACGCGCCGGCCGCTAATCCTGCAACTGGTGCACGTAGACCCGGAGGACCGCAGGAAGACAGGCGAAGAGAACGGTAACGCCAACCGCGAAAGCTCCGTGGGGCTGCATCAGCAATCGCTGTGCCCCGCTCTCTCTGTGCGACTGTGACCTTTCCTACCTCTGTGGGAGTTTGCTTAAAACACTGTTCTGTGGTGCGTGTGTGTGTTGATACAGTATGTGTTCTAATTTAGACACTGTCATCAACTTCGTTCTGTGACTCGGCATAATTCTGCGTTCTGAGTTGTCAGTCCATGCTTATTTTAAAAAAAATGTATTACTATTTTTTCCAGGCGATATTTCAGTTTGGCACAGCGGCTTGTCATAGCCGGTCAGGGAGTCAGAAGGCAGCAGGAAAGATTTCTAGAAGAAATAAAGCAGTAGAGCTTGTCTCCCATTACTACAAAAATGCTGTCGTTTTCTCATGGAAATGCCTGCGTGCCTTTGAAACCAAAATTAGCAGCTAATTGTTTCACAAAGGAAACGCGCTGCTGTCAATGGTCAATTCCCTCATTTTCCCAAGCAAATGCTTGCAAAATGTAGCTCAGTATTTGCCTATTACCGCAAATGTGTGCGCGAGTCACCCCACTCCGTTGCCAGGTCATTTAACGCGATATGGAAAGTGGACCCAAAACACAAGTGTGGCCCTTGGCTGCCGCAACACAAACTAATGGATTTCTGTGCGCAGCGGTACCGGCGCTAATGCTTTCCCCTGTCGTTTCCTCTCCAACCGCAGACCTCAACTCATGGAAAAACGGGCGCTTTGACAAAGGTCTCCTTTTCCTGTCTATCTGTCTGCTTTATTTCTTTTTTCTTTCTCCCTACTTTCGATTTGCAGTCATCGCTTCCGCACCACGGCTCATTTTATTTTGTGCAAATTACGCGCTTACGAGTTTAGCGGCCAATCTTCTTAAACAGATCCACGTAATCGCGTTGAGCGGAGTCCGCTTTTAACCCTTGAAGGTGCAAGATCACTAGAATGTTCTTAACTGAAACGTTCAGCTAATGTTCTAAACTGAACGTGCTGTTGTCACAATCACTACTGATAATTGAAAGCAACTGAGTTCTAGAACACTGGTTTTTGAAGAAAAAAAAAACATTACAAAAAATAATCTATTAAACGGTTTTGGATGGACAGTGCACCAGGACTGTGTCATGCCCCACGTGCCTGAAGGATTAGGCCTACTGACTGGAGGGTGCGGGCACGGACCCCCCTTACCGGTCAAATACATTTTGAGTGCGTTGAGACCACCTTTCCACACGGACCCGAGGACCGGCACTGCCAATCAAACGCATTCAAAAACGCTCCTCAAATTGCCGCTAAATCCCGATCGTGTCCACACCTGTCTTTTTTTTTGTTTGCTGCGCAACCGATCGCTGCAAGACGCATTAAAGTGAAGTGCCGCTTTGTTTAGTGCAGACGTCACCAGCAGAACGCATGCCTCTCTGTGCCTCCCACAATGCACTGCAGTTCTTTCACACGCTCTTTTTTTTGGCTAGAATTCGCATCCAGCAGAATTAGCAAGGCCAAATACCCATAACCTCCCTTGGCCCCAGGAGAGTGGACAGTGAGTGAGGCTGGCCAGCATAGCCAGCTGCCGTGTCACTTCACCAACCTGACCAGCCACACTGCAGGCTAACTCATGTAGTATACCAGGCGCATGGCTATCTTCCAGCACAGGGGTTTCACCATGTATACTGTGAATGCTGGTTTTCATTCCTATCATAATTGTATCTCTCTGAATTGTAAAGGGAATGGACTAGTCTTCTTTAGACACTCAGTGTCAATTGAAAGTTAATTTACAAATAATGTTACATTATGTTAGAGACAGCAACGCACGCTATGTAGAATAGGTATTTCACATCCACACGCCTAGGACTTTTATTCGGTCAGATCCCCATCATCTGATGGATGGGCAAATGATTTCTTTAAAAAGAGGTTTCTTTTTTAAAATGATTTTAAACTGACCTTTTATTAACCGACAGACAGAAATCAGCAGGGTCTTAATAGCTATAACTGCGATAACCTTATCACTGACTTTATGAATAATCAGGAGTTCAATGACGGAGCAAATTAGGACAAAATTATATCGGAACTTAAACGTGGTTTCTGTAACCTCAGTTGATCAAGAGATTGGCTGGAACGAAAACCAGCATAGGCAGTGGGTCCGGGTCCCCAGTGAACAGTGAGAAGCGCTGCTGCGAAGTGTGCGGTCCTCAGCTGTCAGTCTTAACGCCTTTTTTTGTTCAACACGCAGGAGTGGAGAGCGAAGAGTGGGGAAGATTTCTGCACACCAAAAACAAGGTACGGCTTGCTTTCGGGTATTTTTGTAGCAGGCAGTGCTGTGTTATGGCGCAAGGAATAAACACACAGTGGTACATTTAAATTTAAGCTGTCACCCCAGAAAATTTGGAATGCCTTGGCCCCCCTACTGAAACCGATATCTATTGTCTTCACAAATATGATTGATGCTAAAGTACATTTGTGACTCTGTTAATTGAATCTGTCTGTCAACGTGCGTGTTCTGCTGCGTCCGCACGAACGCGTGCGTTTTCAGATATTCACCGACTTCGGCGAAATCAGGCGAGAGATCGAAAGTGAAACGGAAAGAATATCCGGCAATAACAAGGTGAGAGAGCCCGGAGAAAAAACGTCACCACGTCATGGCCTTCTTGTTTTTCCTTCAGTTTCAAATGAGGAACAGGAACTTTCCCTTTTACAACGGGGAACTCTTTTTCCTTGGGTCAGTATTGAGCATGTCTGCCGGGGAGCATTTAAAGGATCTTTTTTGCTGGAGATCAAGCTCCTCACCAGTGATGGGCAGACATTTAACTCCTCTTCCACATAATTTCCCCACTTGAAAAGAATCTCTAATTTGTATGTGAATTTACAGTTTACCTTACTCTCTTTATGCACAGCCTTTATGATTTTTTTCTACCTCTAATTATCTCAGATTCCTATATTTTGTTTGCCTCTTTTTGAAATGCAAATTAAATTACGCAAAGCGCTTTGGGTTAAGTGCTAAATAAACGAAGTAATTTACAGTAGAAACTCAAGTGCAGGTACTGATATGAACACTCCTGAAAACTCCCCGAAAGAGAAGTCAAAATATATCAAAATGGATCTTTTATTGTAAAGGTTGCTTGCGGCTGAAAACCGTGCTCTAAGTCAGTAAACAGTAATCAAACAAGCCGCAGCAGGGTTTCAAGTGAGCGTCGACTGGCGCGTCCTGCGTTCAGCACCTGCGTTCAGTGAGCGCCAATCGCGCTCAGTGACTCGGCGTTTCAATTCCCGTAGGGTATCAGCGACGAGCCCATTCACCTGAAAGTCTTCTCCCCTCATGTGGTGAACCTCACGCTGGTGGACCTCCCGGGAATCACGAAGGTGCGCCCATCCCTGGTCCTGCTCGGCCTGCGAAAATGCACCGTCTCTGTCATTTAAACACAGTGTAACAATGAGTTACTTTATACATGTTCCCGGGTTTGTCAATGAACATTGGGCTCTACAGAAGCCATTACATCAAGGAGTGTATTGAAGCAGTATATTTAACACGGTAGTTTACACAATGACTTGGCTGACCACTCGATTCTGATTGGTCCAAGGGCGTGAATGAATTTTCAAAAAACCAATAACTTTGTCAGTGGTGTGACTGTGTTCTCCTGTGGTTCGGCGTGTCCCTCCCCCGCCCCCCTTCCCAAGGTTCCGGTGGGAGACCAGCCCAAAGACATCGAGGTCCAGATCAGAGAGCTCATCCTGAAACACATCAGCAACCCCAACTGCATCATCCTGGCCGTCACGGCCGCCAACACCGACATGGCCACCTCTGAGGCGCTCAAGCTGGCCCGGGAAGTGGACCCCGACGGTCAGCGCCGCCTACCGACCCCACCCCCTGACCCCCATCTCGACCCCCGACCCCTGCTCCACCCTCACTCTTACCGTAGCCCGACAGACATTGAGAATCTAGCCACATGAGATCAGGCCATAATGTAGTACAGTGGTTAAGGGGCGTGGGTTTGTAACTTAGAGGTTTGCAGGTTCAAATCCCAGATCTCAAATCCCAACTTTGCGCCAGGTGCTTAACCTGACTTGCCTCAGTAAATATCCGGCTGTATAAATCGGTATGTAAAAAAAAATGGCAAGGCGCGCAAGTCGCTATTGGGCCGGTAAATGTTAGAGTAGCCAATGAGAACAGACCCCTCACACCGGGTCTTGTGCCGCAGGACGCCGGACCCTGGCCGTGGTCACCAAGCTGGACCTGATGGACGCCGGGACGGACGCCATGGACGTGCTGACGGGCAGGGTCGTCCCCGTCAAGCTGGGCCTCGTGGGCGTGGTCAACAGGTAGCCCTCCTCCGCTCCTCCGCTCCCACCCTGTGCGTGTGCTTCATTACACATGAACGTGCTTTAGCTGGACGTTAGCTAGGGATTTTGGTGCTCTTTGTAATGTAATTCCTGGTATACTTCTACTGCAGACTTGGATAAATGTTTCCCTTTCAGTTTGGCTCGAATGCAGGACGGCATATTGATCACAGCATTGATTTTTACATCACTTTATTTCTATTGTGTTCTCGCCAAATCTTGTGCCTACACTGACAGTGGTGTTCTGCTGTCCTCATTCGTCAACACTATGAATGGTCCTTCTTAAGAGCTACGCAACTCCTTCATAGGCAGTAAACACCACCTTCATAAGCACTACATAAACATTCTTTAATGCTACAATAAGGAACGAAAATAAGGACTGTTATGTCACCACTGATGATGCATCAAGTGACACTACAAAGTAACACACGCCGTATGACTCCCTGCACTTACTGACCGTTGAATTTAGAAATGTCTATGTCGAGTTTACGAAGAGGTTATTAAGCTCCTACAAAGGACCATTTACAGATAGCGTTACTCCTATTCATAAGTGCTGTTCTACGTTGCTCTGGATGAGAGGGTCTGGTAAGTGAATGTAAATGTCTCTCACTGTCCTTTCTTGGCCCGCAGGAGCCAGTTGGACATAAATAATAAGAAGTGTGTGGCCGACGCCATTCGGGATGAATACGCCTTCCTGCAGAAGAAGTACCCCTCTCTCGCCAACAGAAACGGAACCAAATATCTCGCCCGGACGCTGAACAGGTAAGGTTTCCCCGCATCTGGTGTCGTGAACGCTTAGGCTCCTGAGCCAGCGCTCTCTGCCGCTTTTGTCCTACGTCGACCTTGATCGCGCGACCTTGAAATTAATATTCCGTTTGCGCTAGCCGTACGGCTCACCCGGTTAGCTTTGAAACGGCGCCAAGCGCTAATCCCCTTTAGTCCTGGTCTCGGGGAATCAACGTCCATCAAAGGAATAAAGCAAAAAACGGGGAGAAAAAATAGTCACGAGAGAACTTTGCAAGCCGAAAGCAACCCGTGACCGCTAACGCGTCAGCTCAGAGAAACGCATTAACCGCACTGAGCTCAGCAAAAATACCGTTTGCAATCAAAGCAAGGTGTGTCTTTGTGTTTCAGCTGAAATGGTTCAGGGTTATCAACCATGGAAAACCTTTAACAGGAGACGTGCTTGATCTCAAAATAACTGAGAGGCCTTCTAACAAGGTTCTCAAGGTTGGGGTTCCTCGAAAATCCTTGGGAAAGGTCCTCAGATTTGGGGAAATATTTATCCACTTCACATCGTATGTAAACCGCACCCCGTGTAACTGATTCTGATTCTGGGGGTCAGAAAGTAAAAGTCCTGCCGTGTGTTTCTTCCACCCATGAACTCAGCCGGCTGATTTCACCAATTAGTTCCACCTCCTGGCTGAAGAATTGTGCCAATTAGCAAATCCCAGTGACTGGAAACAAAATGGAGGATGTTTACTTTCTGAACCTGGAATTTCCACCTCTGGGAAAGCTCTGCATGGCCGCTGAGTGGCTCTAAAAACCAGAGGTGGGCAAACGAGGGCCGTGTCAATTTCTGTTTTTCATGCTAACTTCTGGCCTTAGTTACTCAGTTAGCCCTAACATTTATGTCACCTGACATTGTAGTCACATTTCTTGATTGAGCGCATGAACGGCCAAAGCCAAAGACTGTTATTTGTGTCCCTACATGAAAAGTTTTACCGTGATCTAAACTACGCGTGAACCAGCCCTGGCGTTGCCCATACTGCCAGTTGGCGCATTTTAGCCGGGGCAATTGGCGGAAAAACGAAACCCAGCGTACCCACCGGCCCTCCTGGACCGGAATTGCCAGCCCCCCGGCCTGCCCACCACCCATCCCCCATCCCCCACCCACCCCTCCGTACCCCACGCAGGCTGCTGATGCACCACATCCGCGACTGCCTGCCGGAGCTGAAGACGCGCCTCAACGTGCTGGCGGCGCAGTACCAGTCGCTGCTCGCCGGCTACGGCCAGCCCGTGGGGGACAAGAGCGCCGCCCTGCTGCAGCTCGTCACCAAGTTCGCCGCCGAGTACTGCCACACCATCGAGGGCACCGCCAAGTACATCGAGACCGCCGAGCTGTGAGTCCCGCCCCCCCTGCCCTCACGCACCCACGCACAAAAAAAAAATTGGAGCTAAACAAAAATGGCGGCCTTAAAAACGCGATGTCTCGGTGGAACCTTTCTCAAGGGACTGCCAAAATGGCAAATGGAGGGGACAGGCACGGTTCCGATTCGACACCAGACTGCGGGGCCAGTGCAAGCACTAGAGCGGCTCCTTAGCAGTGCCGATTTTGCATCGCAATACAGTTCCCATCTAGCATTTCACCGACACCTCATAGACATCGCAGGCAAAGACTCTGCAATGAGCTGTGGGATTTTGAGGCAAGGGAAATGAGGAAATGGCTGCACACAGCAGCTTTCAACATAAAAGTGTCATCATATAAATAGATTGTTTGTATTATTGTCTGCAGATGGAGAAAATATTTTTGTAGTTTTTGGGTGAATTTGTCCTTTAGGGCACACGCTTTAATGTGACGTTGGACGGTATCGACTTAGCTTCCGGGATTTCAGAGCTGATGTTGTCATCAGTTAGCGGAACTCTCGTCTGGTCTTTGTGATGTCACAGGTGCGGCGGGGCCAGGATCTGCTACATATTCCACGAGACGTTCGGGCGGACGCTAGAATCGGTGGACCCGCTGGGCGGCCTCACCACCATAGACGTTCTGACGGCGATTCGGAATGCCACGGTGAGCTGGGAGGGTGGCTTCTCGCCCCTCCGCGGTCGGTGCCGGAGGGGCTGCTGGGTAAAGGCGTGTGCGTCCCCCCGCAGGGCCCCCGCCCGGCCCTGTTCGTGCCCGAGGTGTCCTTTGAGCTGCTGGTGAAGAGGCAGGTGAAGCGGCTGGAGGAGCCCAGTCTGCGCTGTGTGGAGCTGGTGCACGAGGAGATGCAGAGGATTATACAGCACTGCAGCAACTACAGCACTCAGGTATACTATACCATACAGCACTGCAGTAACTACAGAACTCAGGTATACTATACTATACCATACATACTGCAGCAAATACAGAACACAGGTACACTATACTATACCATATTATTACTACAGCACTCAGGTACACTATACTATACCATATTATTACTACAGCACTCAGGTATACTATACTATACCATACATACTGCAGCAACTACAGCACTCAGGTACACTATACCATATTATTACGACAGCACTCAGGTACACTATACCATATTATTACTACAGCACTCAGGTACACTATACTATACCATATTATTGCTACAGCACTCAGGTACACTATACTATACATACTGCAGCAACTACAGCCCACAGGTACACTATACTATACCATACCAGAACTACAACACACAGGTACAATATATTGTGCCATATTATAACTACAGCACAGAGGTACACTATGCTATACCATATTATAGCTACAGCCCACAGGTACACTATACTATAAAGTACAGCACACAGGTGCATTATACTATACCATACTATACGCACTGCAGCAACAACAGCACACAGGTAGACTATACTATACCGTTCTATAACTACAGCACGCAGGTACACTGTGCTATACCATAATATATCTACAGCACGCAGGTACACTGTGCTATACCGTACTATACAAGCTGCAGCGTCGACAGCACACAGGATTGCCGGTTCACTGCACCGTGTCCTGCCGCCCCAGGAGCTGCTGCGGTTTCCGAAGCTCCACGACGCCATCGCCGAGGTGGTGACCTCCCTCCTACGCAAGAGGCTGCCAGTGACCAACGAGATGGTGAGCCGATCTCCGGCCATCCTTTCTCCTCCCCTCTCCCCCCATCCCTCCATCCATCCTGTCCTCCCCTCCCTCAGAGAGGGGTTTGGTGCCGCTTGGCTGTCCCTTGTCCCTATGCGGGGGGGGGGGATTCCCACGTCAGGTTTTCCGGAAGCTTCTCTTTCCTGCGGGTCGGAGCGCCAGACTGACGCCGCTTCCGTTTCAGGTGCACAACCTGGTGGCCATAGAGCTGGCCTACATCAACACCAAGCACCCGGACTTCGCCGACGCCTGCGGCCTCATGAACAGCAACATAGAGGTGAGAACGTGAGAACAGGCGTGGTCGCTAGGACACCGGCCTCCTAACTCTAGAGGTTGCAGGTTCGATTTCCAGGTGAGGCACTGCTTGTGTACCCTCTTTTCGTTTAAAAAAAAAAATCCCTTCTTTCCCGCAGGAGCAGAGGCGCAACCGGATGAGGGAGTTGCCCGCGGCCGTCCCACGCGACAAGGTACCGCCGCGCTAGGCCCTCCGCGCCCTTAAGCCCCCTTTTTTTTCGCGGCGTCGTTAAACCCTTATGGCAAACCCTTGACTCCTCCCTCTTCGATACGTCAGGCCGTCAGATGCCCCGCCCCCTCCAGTCTCTGACATCACCTCTTGCTGTCCTCTGCATTGTTTTCCTCCCTCTCTCTCCCTCCCTCTCTCCCTCTCTCCCTCCCTCCCTCTCTCCCTCCCTCCCTCCCTCGCTCCCTCCCTCCCTCCCTCGCTCCCTCCCTCCCTCCCTCTCTCCCTCTCTCCCTCCCTCCCTCCCTCTCTCCCTCTCTCCCTCCCTCTCTCCCTCTCTCCCTCTCTGTCTCTCTCTCTCTCTCTAGTCTCTAAAGGGTCCCGGTGGGCCGTCGGCGCCCCCTAGCGAAGGCCCAGCTCCCGCGGAGGCGGAGGGCGCCCAGGTGCGACTCGCGTGCCGTTGGCATGGAGACAGTCCCTTTATTTCCCCAACTTTTTTTTTTTTGCCTTTTACCCTTGACCCACTTCCAGGCGAACACTCTTCGGAATTGTTTGGTTACGTTCCAAAGACGACGAAAGTGTCGAAAGGCGTCGCAGCACGCGCCCGTACGCCATTTTGGCTCAGCTTACGGAACTCACGAAGAGGCAATCGCCCAGAGCGATTTACAAAGCGAAACAAGCGAAGCGCTTTCATTTAGGATGAAAGGCTCAGTTGTAGTAGAGAAATGGGTCACGTCCCATGCTTAGAGTCAGCAACCAGCGTCATGAAGAGTTACGCACCACCGAACTATCTGTATATTCATCTCTCCTGAGTAAAAATATTCAACTGTTCAAACTGTTAAAAATATGACACATTCAGCAAAAATTCAGGAAAAAATAGTTTTTTCCCCCACAAAATCTGTACCCAGCAAATAACTTCAGGCAACAGAAATGCTTTTGGGGGGGGTGAGCGCCAAGCCCTCATTGGCCGCACGTCTCTCCGCAGGGCGGGGCCGGAGGGGGGCCGCAGGGGGACCCGGAGGCCGGCGCGGGGACCTGGAGGGGCATGCTGAGGAAGGGGGAGGAGGGGCTTCCCGAGGAGCGGGGCAAAGCCACGCCCCCTCGTCCCTCCAGCCCGTGGGGGGGGCACGCCATCAACCTGCTGGACGTGGTGGGTGTGTCCCGCCGGCGGCCCGGGGGGGACTTCCTGTCGCTCAGCTGCGGCTGTGATGCTACGCGGCTGTTAGCATGTTAAGTGGGATGGTTGACATTTGCTTTGGCTCAAAGTGTCTGCTTAATAACTCCATTGTAAACTGTAATTTGTGGTCTGTGTGTGTAGTAGGCTAAAATTAGCTAGCTAGTATGCAGCTATGCCACCCTGTAGCCTTCTCGTGTCAAACTGCTGAAGCTAAGCAGCCGTACCACCCTGTACCCTTTTCACAGCACAGTGATGGGGATACTGTACTGTAGGCAGTGCCATCCTTCGGATTAAATGCAAAAACTGTGGTTCAGGCACGCTGCGGTTGTTAAAGATTCAGGCCATTTCAAAGACTCTCCGTGCCTGGCCGTGATTGGCTAATCTCCAGCCTCCTCTACAGCCCATTCCATTCACCCGGAAGCTCTCCTCTCGGGAACAGCGTGACTGTGAGGTCATCGAGAGGCTCATTAAGTCCTACTTCCTCATCGTCCGAAAAAACATCCAGGACAGGTAATGACTCAATGTGGTGTGTCAGTGCTGCAGTCTAGTATATTAAGCGTGTCAGTGCTGCAGTCTAGTCTGTTAAGTGTCAGTGCCTCAGTCTGGTTCCTGCAGTGTGTCAGTGCTTCAGTCTGGTTCCTGCAGTGTGTCAGTGCTTCAGTCTGGTTCCTGCAGTGTGTCAGTGCCTCAGTCTGGTTCCTGCAGTGTCAGTGCCTCAGTCTGGTTCCCGCAGTGTCAGTGCCTCAGCGCTGTACCTCTCTCTGCAGCGTGCCCAAGGCAGTGATGCACTTCCTGGTGAACCATGTGAAGGACAGCCTGCAGAGTGAGCTGGTGGGGCAGCTGTACAAAGCAGGCCTGCTGGACGACCTGCTGACCGAGTCAGAGGACATGGCCCAGAGACGCAACGAGGCGGCGGACATGCTGAAGGTAAACACACACGCGCACACACACACACACACACACACACACACACACACACGCACACTCAAATACATACACATGCACACACACACTCACACACACACACACTCAAACACACACACACACACTCAAATACAGACACATGCACACACACACGCACACACACACACACACACACACACGCACTCACACACAAAACACTCAAATACATACACACACGCACACACACACACACTCAAATACATACATACACACGCACACACACACTCACACGCACACACACACACGCACACACGCACACACGCACACACGCACACACACTCACACACACAAATACATACACATGCACGCACACACACACACACACTCACACACACACTCAAATACATACACACGCACACACACACACACACTCAAATACACACGCACACACACACCAAACACTCAAATACAGACACACGCACACTCACACACACACACTCACACTCACACACACCTGCTTACACACACACACACACACACACACACACACGCACGCGCGCACACACACACACACCTGCTTACACACACACACACACACACACACACACTCAAATACATACACGCACACACACACTCACACACACGCACACACACACTCACACACACACACTCACACTCACACTCTCACACACACCTGCTTACACACACACACAGACACACACACACACACACACGCACACACACACACGCGCACACACACACACACACACAAAACACTCAAATACATACACACTCACACACACACACACACACACACACACACACAAACAAACACACACACAAACACACACAAACACACACACATACACACCACTATACTCGCCCAAGCTCAGTCAAATACAAATGACTTATCGGAAAAGATTTCAAGGCTTTGACCCTGATCTAATTTACGGTTAATTGAATATCAATTTCCCGACAAATCAGTTATTTATTGTTGTTATTATCTTATATTGTGCACATCACTTTGACTTCTGGGCAAATAAAAAAGGAAAGAGGAAACAGAAGCACTCGGTTTATGCTTCTAACGGCTTTATGTTGGGGCCTGCACTGGAGACAGACTGCAGGTAACCACACACAGATGTGAGTGCGCACACACATACACACACACTCGCATACACACATGCATGCACGCAAGCACACACACACAGAACACTCACACACACATAACATGCACGTACACGTACTCACACCCACGCATTCTCGCTCACACACACACACACACACACACAGTGGACTCTGAGCATGAAGGTAACCGTATACACTCACTCGCAGCTCATTCTGTACACGTGAGTGTGCTATTGAGTATGAGACGGGGGGGCACTGTGTCAGTTACAGTGTCACTGACCATCTCCGTGTGTCTCCCCCCCCCCACCCCCCCACAGGCCCTGCAGAAAGCCAGCCAGGTGATCGCCGAGATCAGAGAGACGCACCTGTGGTGAACCGCCCCGGCCCCGCCCCCCCCCCCTCCCCTCCTTCTCTCAAGGCACTGCACATCCTACCAAGGCTCCGCCTCCTCCTGCCCAAGCCCCGCCCCCCCACCTTCCGAAGGCCCCGGAACCCCGTCCGAGAAGGCGGAGCGTCTCCGGCCCACTTGAAATTGCACTGTCGTGAATCGCGGCGCACCGAACGTTGTTTTATTTCCTGTACATAGGCTAAGAAACGAAGACTGTCGCACGTCGCACTTAGACCACGCCTCACGCCTCACGCCTCGCTCGCCAACGTCTTCCGTAAACGCGATAGCGAATTTTAAAAAACCTGCACGACTCGTCCGCTCGCTCGGGGGTGCGGGTGGCGCGAAAGCGCGCCGGCGATTCCGTTCGGAGTCCCCCAGTTCCCCTCACGCTGGAGGATCAGGGAATAAAAGGAAACTGCGGGTTTTTGCATAATCATAAAACGTTTACGCTTTTTATTTCACGCGTCACCTCATTTCACAACAGCCAAGTACTATACACAGACACTCCAGCGCCATGGAGCGGGGACGAAACAGCGAACGGATATGAGGACAGAGTGCAGACTGTCGAGTTTAATTCGCAGGTATTTACATCCACGTCAGGCAGTAAGTGTAGGAATTACAGCCCCTTTTTTATACGCGGACCCTCCATTTTGGATCCGGGTTAAAATCGGCCTAGTGCCCCCATTTTGCCCTCGAGAGGAAGATCGAGTGTCCCTGCTCCAAAGTGTCATTTGGCAAATGATGCCTTTTATAAGAGGTACTGACGGGTGGAAACAGTTGGGGTAATATTTTTCGAGAGCACAGACAGTCCCCGGTCACTGATACTAATGCGGAGTCAATGTGCGTGGCTGCGGTCCAAACCTGCATAGTTTTAACACGGACGCACAGCTCCAACCGAGCACCTTGAGTTTTAGTTTTTTTTTGACAGCTCCATAAATTACTGCAGCTAACTCCTAGTAGGCTACTTGAGCACAGTAGAATCTTTAGGATACGCTCGCGGTCTGCGGCCGCAGCTCGTGCTAAAACTCGTAGCTTCGTGTCAGATCGAGATGTGACTGAGCTAAATTAAATAATCAAGGGCAGAGGTTGGAGCAAAATCCTGAAATGGATCGGCCTTTGCTGTGCACCCATTTTAACAGTTTTAAGGGACATTTCACGGAACTCATTTTCAGCCGCTGATGCAGAGATGGGCTGTAACTATAAACAGCACACACAGGCGGCCCAGGACAGATTTCGGAAACCTCTGACTTAGAGCTGAACGTTTACACCGGTGGCCGGAAGCTCCTGACAAGGAGGGCGGAGTCCGTTTCGGGATTTCATCCCAACATCTGCCCTTAATTTGCCAAATCGCTCATGTCATCTTTCATGGATGCTAAGCTTATTGACTGGGTTCAACGGCCTTAATTGAACAAGACATTTGCTGTGTGCGAGAACAACTGAACTTAGGAGGGTGTGTACCCTCCTCGTGTTACCAGGGAAATAATTATGTTGAATTTCAGCCTTTATCCTCTAGGTGTCACTGGAGGAGCTGAAATTGCAGTAATCGCGGGTCCGCTGCACATTTTACTATGCGAGGAAGCACGCGAACATCCATTAGCATGACGTGGGCGGCTCCGTATTTTTGACCCTCGGCATTTTATGTTTCCGCTGCGGGTTGTCATTACTCTGAGGACGTTTAACTGGCAGCCAGTTTAATCACCGATATGTTTTATTAGCCTACTTTGTATCAGCAAGGGCAACAAAACAGGTCGGACAAAGTGAAAAAAAAAATGCTTGTCCCTTTTCCATAGCAACAGAAGCCCCCAAGCCACCACAAGGTGGTGCGTGACCATTTCTTTTTATGATACAGCAAATTTATAGCTTGCCATTGTTGGTATGTGGTTTATATTATAGTATTGTAAACATAATGACCGGGAAAAATCCAATGTATGTGTTGGTGCTTTATTGACAAATGTAGGTAGAGACAGTAAAAATGGCACAAAGTGGATGATGCACACTGATTGGGGGCTTGAGTTCATGAGATGGAAAGTGCATACACAACTAATCCAGTAGCATCATATTATTATAATGATTACAAAAGTTGTGGGTCAATTGCAATGTGCTTATTCAGAGATTAAACCCCCTCGACCACAGAACTGCATTACAACTGGAACAGGTAATTCTTACTTCACAGGTCTGGCTAGCTGTACCCAGTTGCAATGCAGTTGCGCAACTGACTCTTCTATGTCCGGCTGGCTGTTGTTTGTTACTGGAATCTGGGCTACTATGCAACATACCGTGACTGAGGAAACAATGCAGAAAGAACGAGACTTACTTGGAACGGGGCAGACAGAAGGCTTTTGGATCGCAGTCTCGAGTTTTCGGAGTGAAGACCAGGAAAAGGGCTGATGCGCAGGAATATCGACAGCGCTAAGTCAGCGTTTCCCACGAGCGAAACATCTGCTACACTGCATGCAACAGGTTCTCTGCGCCAAGCATGTTCCCCTTCTGCTCCGCCGTAATGAAGATATTCATTCCAGGTGCGCTATTTGGCAGCTGACCGCTGTGCTGCAGAGGCTCTTTCTGTCCAGCAGAGGGAGCCAAATCCTTGGTATTCCGTGTTTCTCCCGCAGTCTACCGTGCTCTCCTTACCAAGAGCAGGCTACAATCCAACTCATTAACACAGAAGCGAATTCTGACCGTAACGAAGTAAAAATATTAACGCTGTCCTCGTTTCACTGCCCTGGCTTAAACTGATTTTAAGATTCACTTGTTCTGAAATCACTAAATGGTCAAACAACAAAACACATCACTGATTGTCCATCAGAACACACGCCCAGTAGAGCACTTAGATTATCCAGTGGGGATGGGGAATACTGTTTTCAAGCCTGCAAACTAAGGAACACGTTGCAAAGAGACACCAGAAATGCGAACAATGGACATATTGAATTTTGAAACTCACTTGTTTTTTTAACCTTGGCTTTTCAGTTTCGCCTTTTCCCCATTTCTCTCTCTCTCGTGCTCCTGAGGTGGCACACACTGAAGACGCTGGTGTGACAGTCTGGTCCCTGCTATCTTTATATGAAGCTTTTGGTTCAATAGCTCACCACAGTGCCCTGTGATGCACGGCTAGAATAAAAGGTTTCATGAACAGTGTTTCTGGCTCCAGCCAGACCCCCCGTACACAACATTTTCAGCTTGAAATTTCATACTTGGATGAAAGACCATGTTTGTTGGAAAAAAAAACTTGATTTTTTAATATTCATTCATTTATTTTTTAAAAATCGAGCTCATTTCAACACCACAAAAGTTTGAAATAGTTCCAGTGACCAGGCGTCCATACACTTTCACGAATTGGCACACCACCGATTTCAACTGTCAGTCTGTAGTGTAATCAGTTTTTTAAAAAGCGCAATCTCTGTCGAAAGGAATCATTTCCTCAACAGGAAGTCCGATCAGTGCTTTGATAGGTTTGTTCAACACTTGGCGGGGGATGTAGGTGACTGTGAGCGTGTTGCCGGGTTTGGAATGTTGCCTTTGCAAGGTTTGTGCTGTGGTAATACACTGCAGCAAGTTACAGTGTGTCATGGGTATGTAAAATTCCACACGCGGTCGACCTCTCAGTGACCACACCTGTGCTATTCAGCAACGGAAGTTCAGTTCACGCTGTGAAATGTTCACATTGATGGTTCGGCGCTCCAGAACATGCTCTAAAAGCGTCTAATTAAGAACAATTAGCAGCTCGTTCAATTTCAGGGGTTACTAAGGCTACCAGAACAAAAACCACAAAGTGGGAACACAATACCCCTCGTATATAAATACATTAGCGCCAACGGAGTCAGTTTGCACAAATAACCCAAATACGTGATAGCTGTCAGAGGGGGACAATGCGGTCCACTTGAATCCAGTGCATATTTTCTTTTTTTTTTCCCCCCTCGTATCTTCTTTTGTGTGACCTCATCACCAAAGCTCTGCCCTTTAAAATCTCCCTAGTATGGCCTGGGATGGAAAGGGAGGGATTTATATGACTGTATGTCTCTTCGCAGGTCCTCAGTTGTGTAGGCGTGTCATCCACATACATCTTATTAGCTTGCATGTAATAACACAAAGGCACTATCGGGTTTTTCAACAAGGGGGTTATAGAACGGCACGCTTTAACTGTCTACATGGCTTGTATAAAGTACGGTTGTAAAAGGCGGTCTTAATGGATTAATTATTTTCTTTCTTAAGTGGGACTAATGGAAGGTTTTCCCACTTGAATGTCACTACGAGCGAGCTATGCAGTAAATTCCCCACGCGGGCTTCCAGCTCAAAATCTGTCAGCACTGCCGGACTATTATACTCTTTAACGGGACAGAGGCGTCCAAATCCCGGAGAGGGGAAATTGCTGTTTTCGAGAAACAGCTCGGATTTTAAAATTCCAGGAGCGTCGGCAGAATTTCAAACCAGGGAAATAAATTCAGCGTTTCTCTAAAACAGAGGCCATCATAAAACTTCTTCCACAGCCATTATCATTAGAAAAGCATGAAATGAGTCTTTTCAAATAGATTTGTTGAAGAAGGGTGTGGGGGGGTACACAGTTTTCATTTGGGCTGTTTGGCTGTTGTTTTCAATTCCATGCGCCTTAACCATTACTTGTAGCAAAACCGGTCCAAATCTGAGTCATTTTAAATTACTGGCAGTTATAATAGCCGTCTAAAATCGAAATTGCTGCTGAACTGGTCCAAATGAATTTGGCAATATCTATGCAAACAGTAGACAGATTTTTTTTTAATTTAAAAAAATGCCAGGGACACTTTTTTTACTTCAGGTTTGTTCCTGCAACAAAAGAGAGAGAAAGAGATGGGGGGAGAGGGAGAGAGAGAGAGAGAGAGAGAGAGAGGGAGGCAAGATCTGAGACTAATTGCTGAAGATGTGGACACCTATTCACTGAAACTTGGATTATGTATGTGAAATGCAAAGGTCAAAGTAACTTAAAACAACGTTTTCAATATTTAAAACAAGCACTAATTCTTTTAAAAAAACGTTGAATACATGTTTCTTTTTCAATTAAAATGAGCTTTTTCGAAACCTGGCAGTAGACACAAGGGGTCGCTCTTGAAACAGGCCGATAATTCACTGATCCAGAAGGACGTCAACTGCATGCCGTCAGCGAGAGGAGGTTCTGGAGATCATAAATCCCCGCACTGACGTGTCCTCAGCGAGGCGGTTCAAACTCCGAGGCACGAAAAGGGCATTTCATCGCGTGGAAATTTAAACCACAACCTTCACAAATAAGAATTAAGGCTCATCCAACGAGTGCTAGTTTCTTAACCAGATAAAATATTATGCTTAGCTCGAGATTTCTCCATTTTGGAAAAACCATTCCAGACCATGAAGTCACTCTCTTGTACACTACCTAAAAAAAAAACACTTTGTGAACCACTGCCTTTCATTTGTAATCTTTTTCGATTTAAGTCTCTCAAGTCTTTGCTACCTTCCAATTCAGAGCCCAGAAATGAATTAAAGACAACATGTCGTAAATTAGTAATATTGTACACTGCATCAATGTTTTATTTAACAGTATTTTTTTTTTTAGAATATCATACAGTAAACAAGATTTCTGCAAAAGTTAATATATCCATTGTGTTGCATTTCATAAAAATAGTTGCTCACTTAAAGTCTTTGTGACTATCAATAATACATGTAATTGTATTTATAGACACACCTGTACAAGGTAAATACACAGCTAACACAGTCATATCGAACTGAATGGGGCTCATGAACGTGCCGTCTTTCACAGATTCACTATATATTTATTTCATATAAAATTACTTGGAGCTGGCCGGAAACGGTTCCAGTGGCCAGCGGAGAACTGTGCAATGCAGAACAGAAAAGGCGGTGATCTCCCGCCTCTTCTGCAAGGAAGGGATGAGGGGGATGGGGGGTCACACACGTGCATATTCGGGTGAAGCATGGTTCATAGCTTGGATGGGGGGATTTAAGCGCGTCGAGCCGCACGGCGTTCCCTAGTAGCGGGCCACAGAAAAAGAAACCGTTATCCCACTTATTGACCGCAGCATACTAGTTACTGCTGGCTTTCAATGATCTGCACCGAGTCAGATGTTGTGCTCCAGCATCGTCTCGGCGTCCCCGTTTACAGTACAGGGATTTCTAAAACGTATTAGCTACGTAGGCAAACGGTCAAGGTCAGGTTTCGAGTTGTCGGGCCATTGCGCCCTTGATACGAAAATCACTGCTCGGAATCTGGATGCGGGTATATTAAGATATTGGGAACCTGACACGTGGTTTAAGACTACGCAGTTAAAGTGCAGCGTCGTAAATGCAGCAGTCCACATAGCAACAGACACACTGGAGACTAGAGAGTGCAAATGGAGAAGCACCTTGTGAACGTTCAAAAGACATCGAATTTTTTTAAGGATAGGCCCGAACTAATAAAGCACAGTGAACCGGTGTATAGCACAAGCCACGTTAGTGCTTTTCATTTATTTGCCACTCAAATTAATAAATATTTGCCAGTGGTTTCGTTTAATGTTTTTGTTAACTGAGTCAACGTTTGTAGCCTTGGCTAAAAATAAATAACATTGTCAATCCAGTTAGATAACTAGTTTGTACACAGTAACATTAGCCAACTGTTACTGAACGTGAAATAAAACTCAAAGAATATAAATTTCCTGGTTGTTAGAGTGAGTAAACATGTTTGTGAAGCATGGTGCCACACCATTTTGCCAGCTGTGGTTAGTGTCTCCAGCGTAGTCACACTCGTGGCGCACAGAAAATGACGCATTTTACGCAGAGTGCTATAAATGTTGTTCGCCGTGGGCCAGATCAACAAATCAGATGCGGCCGATCGCGGAAGCCGCTTTGTTTTCGCATTAAATCAAGGTTTTGGTAATAACCTGCGAGATGACGATGTAATGTTGAAATGAAGGAACATTTAATACTCATGCACCTACACGATTGCGCTTAGTAGTCGCACAAAGGCTGTCAAAACATATATAAATTGCATTCACCCCCGCTGCAGAATTTCCTTCACACACTGTCAAGACTAATTAGCTGGTTTTGCCGTGAGTGACAAACTAATGCTGATTTTTTGTCAGCAAATTTACATTCTCCTTCCCACTTTTTTTTTGACTTATCGCACCTGGTCATTGGTTGTGAACACACTCCATAAAGAGTACCTACTGCGCACGCCTTCTCTCCGCGGTGTGGCGATTCCATCCCTCGTCCGTAGAGGGGATTGTCGGACACTTACCTTGCACTTCAAACCGTGCTCATTTCACCAGCTGTTACTATAGATACCGTGTCCTCGCTCAGAAAATTCAAGGAACATCTGCCTCCAGATATGACGTAAATTCGTCCATCCACCACCCTGCTACAGAGACACGGCAAATGCACGCTGAATAAGCCAAGTAAACAAGCTCCCTCCCCCAAAAATGACCTTCAAACCAATAAGAGAACGGGATAATTTTTTTTGGCGCATTCTCAGGTATCAAAGAGGTGACTGATACAGACCGGACACAACACAGACGTACGTACGTAACAAGTGGCCATAAACGAACGTGTCGTGGCGCACCGGGTAAAAACTAAAGCGTTCGCCGTCGCAACAAAAGTACCTCCTCAGAAGTTTCAACAAACCGAGCTATTAGCAGCCTGCGAATGATTGCATGTCAGTTTTCAGCCTGCCGTCGAAATTCAAACTCCATCGCGGAGCTCGCTCCGCACCCGTAAGGCACTCTTGCCCCAAACGTATCCCACGATCCCCTCCTCCGTTCTACCCACCGGAGACTGAATGCGACACAGTGGCCGGGTTGGAAAAGTACAAAACGAAGGAGACCGGGATCCCCTGCAACGCGTAAAAAAAAACCTTCGGCATTCAAGGTCAAGTAAATATGCATCATTTGGAGTAAAACAAATCCACATCGACCTGAATTTCAATCACAGTTGAGACACAATGGGAAGATGAATCCTTTGCTATACAACTCATCTAGTTTGTATAATGTCTCAGGGTTACCTTCAGCCCACCTAAATATATTTTGAGATGATTGTATTTACATATTCTTCACATATTTATATGTATATATCTCTATCATCATATGTATCGTTATTTTAGACATCTTCCACGTCAGTGCTATCTCTGTACAGTTATTTAAGGCAGAGTTCAATGATGAAAAATCCTCTCAGTGGATCTTTTCTTTCCAAATCCCGGGGGAACAAAAGCTACTTTCAAGCAAACCCCTTCGATAATCTCTTTCTTGATAAAATATATTACCACTATGTAAAAATCTTCCTTGCCGTCCAGTCTTGGTCGTGAAACGAGTTGGCGCATTGGTTCCGCAGGGTGATTGGCTGTCACGGCAGTCCACGGCGTAGTGGGAGGGGCTTATCAGGAGTTCCCAAAAATAAACACCGAAAAGAAAATGGCGTTTTCAAACGCGGCCGACAAAGACCTCCGTCCGTCGCGCTACACCGTCTTTCCTTTCCTTTTTTCTTTTAAAAAGCGAGTGAATGTTTCCAGTTTTAAGGTAGCGGGTGTGATATCGTAAAACGACTCCGAAAACAAAATATATATATATATATATATATTTAAAAAAAAAGATTTTCCCCCTAAAAGTTGATGAAGTAAGCGCTCCGGTTTGCATCTGACGGTGGCGGGTGGTGGTGGCGGGTGGTGGTGGTGGTGGGGAGCGGTGGCGTCGGCTGACGAGGTTACCTGCTCACGGTGGAGGACCCCGATCGCAGCGTGCCGGGCAGCCTATCGGAGCCGGGGATTTTCCACGGCCCGGGGGAGACCGTGGCCTTCCTGTCCGGAGCCCCGCCCCCGCCGGGGGGGGCGTGGCTCGGGTGAGCCTTCCCCCGGCCCTCCGGGGGGGCGTCGCCGTTGCTTTGGGCTCCGCCCCCGTTGGCGCTCCGCGAGAGCTTGCCGCCTTTGCCGGGGCGCGGTTCCCTTCTCTCCCCGGCGGCGGCGCCGTTGCGGTGTCCCGCGGTGGACTGGGCGGGGTCGGGCTCCCTGGGCTTCTGCCGCCGCGCCCCTGGGCTCTCCGGAAGCCCCTCCCCCTTGGCGGCGGCGCCGGCGCCGCTGCCGCTGTTGCCGCGGTGTTGGCGGGTGGACCTGCCACCCTCGCCGCGTTTGCTCCGCCTGCTCCTCCCTGGCTCCGCCCCTCTGTCTCGCCCCACCACTGGGGGGAGTGGTTGGGTGGGGTCAGGGGGCGGGGCCAGGTGAGATGAAGGCGATGGGGTGGTCAGAAGAGTGTCAAGGGGCGGGGCTATTTCCGACAGGCTTGGGGAGGCTGAAGGGCGAGCATCCCAGGGGGTGGAGCCGTCTACTGAGAAAGAGGCGGGGGAAAAATCAACCAATCAGTAATCAAGAAATCAGTCAAGCTTCCTCGTTTCCAGTGCCCAAACAATCAGCTAGCCTGGATTCAATCAACATTTGGAAACTATCAAATCAAATTTTACAGCTTTATTTTAGCTTTGCCACCATGATAATTAGAACAGTTAAAAAAACTTAAGTCATTTCAGGTGTTCAACCTGTTACAGACAGACCTTTCATGCAAATAACCCATTTTTGATCAAATTGACTAAATGTAAGGTGTTAACAAGCAGTTAAATGAAGTGTCAGCCATTTTTGTTTACATGAACGCACCAACCTGTGTTTGTAAAGAACACTGACGCTTGATTTCTGGATCAAAGTTAAGGGCAAATGTTCACCGAATCCAGCGCACTGTTGATAATTATGTTTCCGCAAGCAAGGGTGTTGACTCAGCTGACCCGGAAGCGAAGCGAACACACTGGGCTTTGGGGTCACGGCGTGCGGACACACCTCGCCGAGCGCTAAATTCGGGACTGTTCCAGAGCCAAACACGACCGGGAACCCCCCGCGGGGCGGAGCCCGAAGGGACGGGGAGTCGGCCCGGGGCAGGTATCGATATTTCCGCGGTCCGGAAGCTTCTTTTTTTTTAGTTCACCCGGCCGCGCTAGCGGGCAGGTCTGCGGCCAGCCGTGCCGGGTCCTAGCCGGGGTCCTTCGAGTCCTTTGGCCACGGCATGTGCAGTGCAGATGAAAACGCTGAGTGAAGCAGCACTGAACTGACTGTCATTATTATTATTATTTATTATTATTATTATTAATAATAATAATAATAATAATAATAATAATGTGTATATATAATATAATACTCTTCAGAATGGGGAGCTTGTTCTGTGAGGTAAAATCATCAAAATAATGGAATAATCTAAAAAAGCAAAGTGCATCAATCTCTTACTCGTGTTTTTCGCGCGGAGACGTTTCCCACCTGTCGCATCCTCGTACCCATCATCCTCGGCGGCGGTCAGCGAGGCGACACCTGTGGCAAGCGAGCTAATCTCAGCTGTCACCTTGCGTACGGCAGCTCCTTGTCTCCGGGGGGGGGATACATCGCCCCGGTAACGCGCCGGGCAACGGCACGCGCAGTAACGGCTGGCGGAAAACTCCGTTCACAGAATCGCTTTCGTTTTCGCTCTTGATCGGAATCTGTTTTCAACACCGCGCACCGCCGTATGCCGTCCGAAAGCCCCCGGGCACAAACGCGTCTGAGAAATCAAGCGGGCCCGGAGAACGACATTTTATAAAGTTTTCCGATTCAATTCCCTGTATTTCCAAATCAAACGGGCCCGGAAAACAACATTTTATAAAGTTTTCCGATTCAATTCCCTGTATTTCCAACTCACAAACCATGCTAGCTTTTCTCCCCTTCGCTTCTAGGCTATTATCTGATAATCAGTTCTGTTGTGAGTCACAAAATGTAAGAGACACCACTGCATTCCCCCTCCCCCCACCCCCCCGGCTCCCCGATTGATTATTTTAAAGAGCGTGCAAGTGGTCCCGCTGTTTTTCGGGGGCGGCTTCTCCGCCAAACATCCAAAGCTGCGTGATACCAATCAGGCGCTTCACTCTCGAACCTCAAACTAAGTGGGGAAAATCACACGAGTTTTTTCAGGACCGCAGGGCCCGCCCAATGCGGGCCCAGAAATTTCCTAATTTCTTCCGGAAAATTCTTCCATAACCTGTCGGGTTTTGCGAACGGCGCCCCTGCTGCAAACTCTGCATCCGATGCCGCGGCCCGCGAGCCAGGCTAGCTGGCACAGACCGCGGTCGGATACAGACCCTTTAGCGAGCAGGCCGCAGTCGCCCGCATCGACCAGCAGGGGTCGCCAGAGAGCGGAGCGACGTGGATCCCGGCCGACAAAACTGTTCCGCCCATTACATGTCGTCTCGCTGTGTATTCCCCCACCCCCACCCGCGCCGTAGTTGGCGTTGGTGCAGTCCGGATTCGGTCCCGGACCGTGAGACCCAGATTCAATCACTAGAACAGCACCTTAACAGGGTGAGCCACCCAGCAGCCCAGTGTGTTTCCAGCTACAGCTCCAGGACAAGTGCATTAAGGAAGCGCAGTGCAGAACGTGTATTTCAATTCCAGTCTGGTCACCAATGTCAGCTGAATCACAAAAACAGCGCACAGTCCCCACCCCCCCCCCGCCCCCGCCCCTTTGTGAGTTCATCTGTGAACGCCTCACCCGAATGAAGCGTTCAGCAAACATCCTATTTGAAAATGCGTACACGTAAACACAATTCTCACGGTACAGGGCCCTGTTTCACAAAGCACGATTACAGAGTTAGCTGGATAACTGCGTCGAGTAAAACCCGGAGCCCTCCCCAAATCTGGAACACGGACTGAAGTAAAAAGAGCCGTTCCGGGTTTTATCCAGTTATCCAGCTAACTCAGTAATAAAGCAACACTCCCCAGGTGCACACTTCTTTGTTTAAAATCCGACTCCGGTATTAAAAATGTAAACAGCCGGCATTGTGGAGACTGTTCAGAACACACTGGTGCAGGAAGGCCGGTCCTGGTTAACGTGACTGCGTCTCCTTCAGCGGGAGACGGTGGCCAACGGCGGATCTTTTAAGAGCAATACATGCAACATTTCCGTCTGCCCGTACCGTCTCCTTACGAGTCCTTTTCAAAGTTCTTCTCATTTAGCTTAGCTTGAGTTTTTCCCTTTCTGTTTTCCTAATTTCTTCCGGAAAATTCTTCCATAAAGTGCCCAATGACAGTTGGGGACGAAAGCTTTAAGCTCGAAGCTGAAAGGTGATTGGTGCACCCTGAGAGAGAAAAGGAGGGAAACACCCCCTGTAAGCAAATGGCTGTTTCTGATGAGCAGCAGGAGGAAAACCAGGTCCCAGAAATCATTCATAAATCTCTGCAGAAAGAGCCAATCAGCAACACGCCAGCCACCTGTGTTTAATGCCCGGGGTTCCCAATAGGACGGCTTACATTTCAGCCTCTCTCTTGACCAATTAAAAGTTATTCAGAACACATGCTTAAATTCTCCAATGTTTTTTCCTTAAATGTTTTGCTTTGATCTATTCCTTTGATTACAAATCCCTTTGTTTCAGCAACCAGATGTCCGCACTTTCAGCAGTTAGGCGCTCACCAATTTTACCTGTCAATCTGCAACTTAATTAAAAAGTTAAACCTCGTCCTGAAGGACACGTTTGCCATGCAGCACATGAAATTAAACGGCCTAATTAAAAACAGTCAGCTGCCTGTTACTATTTGGCAGTGGTGATTGTGGCTGGAGCTACAACCGGTTTGCTAAAAAAAAGGGGGGGGGGGGGGGGGGGGGGCAGGATCGGGTTTGAGAGCTGCTACCTTGAGCGGGGGGGCGTGGATGTAGGTTGCGGGAGTCAGTGTGCCCCCCCCCCCCCAAGTCAGTGTGCCCAATCCCAAGATGGCGCACGGTGTGCGCGACCAGCTTCGTGAGGTTCAAGAGGGCGTCCGATTGTGCCGGCACCTTCTCAGACCTTCTCGGAGGAGGACGGTGTGGATCTCTGGTGCAGGCTGGGCCTAACCCTCCCCCCCACCCCCCCCAACAGACTGGGGCTCGGCCAGAATTCTCCCATCGTCCCCCCCCCCCTCAAGGACCAATCCACCACTCAAACTGCAGCCCGTCTCTGTGTTTAAAGACTGCGCGGGCAGTGCGTACACGAGAGGGCGTTAGGAGAGTCCAGAGGTTCACCTCGGCGGTAAATCCGTTCTGTCACAGTCGCTGCCCTGCTAAACGGACAGTTCACCCTTGAAATTAATATTGTCCATTAATTACCTCAAGAAGTGTCTTTTGGGCTGAGAAAAAGCTCTCTACGGTGTCTTCTCACAACTGCGTATCCATTTTAGCTGTTTAGCACGATTCCAATCAAAACAAGATTCATTTAGAGGTGTGGATGAGGTTATAACCATTTGCTTGAATTATTTTTGGTGTTTTGAAGAGATTTTTTTTGTCCTTGTCCGTCCATTTTGAAACGAGACCTCGAGGAGCATTTTTTGATTGATTTGGCAGCGTGAGGAACAAACCCAAACCCTCTTAAGAGGCGTGGCCCTTCAAGGAAGCCAGTGTGTTCTGACTAGGAAACCACAAGACTGCATGCAGGAATAAAACACTGCACACACTATACACTGTACACACTACACATTGCATATACTGCACACTGTACACACTGTAAACACACACTGTACACACACTGTACACACTACACACTGCATATACTGCATACTGTACACACTACATACTGCACACACTGTAAACACACTGCACACGCTACACACTGTACACACTACGCACACTGATCGGCGCACTGCACAAACTATACACTGCAGACACTGTACACACTCCACACTGTACACACTACACACACTGAACGCCGCACTGCACACTGTGCATGCCAGCTACGTAGACACACCTCAGCACACCCGGAAGAGCAGGCAGGCATGCAGGTGGCTACAAACCGTGTCTTTAGAGAGGCCCATGAGGAAGAAATACGGAGAGCCATGCTTGTCACTTTGCAAACACATGGAGAAGTTGGAAGGTACCATTCCTAAAGGAGGGGGGGGAAGAGCCTAGACCAATCATTAGGGTTAAACCACGGGCATCCGGACAGACAGTTACGCTACCTGTTAGTCAAGAAGAAGAGAGTTAGCACAAGCAGAGTAACCTACTGAGGACTACAGGGAAAACAGAGCTCTGGAAAATGGAATGAGACTATATTAATAGACAGAATTAATGCTAACAGCTAAAAGCAGCGTTTACAATAAGCAGATTAGCAGGTGACACTCGCAGCCCTGATAGTTAAATCTTCGATGTGCGGTGGCTGAGAAGCGTGAGCATTCACCTCTTCATTTAGAGGAATAAGCAGCACAGTAAAAATCTGCCCCTTTAAAAGCTGAATAGTTTCAGCCAGGCGTGTAAAACACCACGTGGAACAGAACCTGTTCAGCTGGCACGGAATGGTAAAGCGTTACCAGAATAATGCTCTGGGGGGCGTTGATGAGACCCTTTACACGCACCTGCGCGAGTCCGTTACCTGGCACTAGGGAGACACAGTGACGTACACCTCTCTCCGCTGTAGTGCCCTGCCAAAGGTCATGACCTTGGGAGGCTACGTCCGTGACCTCTAGGCTCAAGGTCATCTCAAGGGCACAGTACAAACCCGAGCTCTCGAAACACCCCGATGTGATGCAGCTAATCGACAGGCTAACAACAATAACACTGAGAACAGCGGCAGTCAGACGTATTACACAGGGGCCGTGTGCTGTAGGGGTAACACCTGCAGATGTGTCAGGAGAAGTTACTAGACACTGGGAAAAAAAAAAGCTCAGCTGTGAGGAGTGGCACTTTGTATGTGTGTGCGAGTGTGTGTGTGTGTGTGTGAAAAGAGAGAGAGAAAGTGTGTATGTGTAGCAGAGTCACCGCTAGGACTTTTATTCACCAGCCAAAGAGCCCGGAAGGGTTTCAGTTTGTCTGACAAACGATTGAAGCTCCGGACCTTTCTATTAGCAACGCACGCATAACAGGCAGGCTCGTTTAACGACACGTAACAAAATAATCTTTCATTTTTTTTTGGGATTTCTCAAAATTACTAGAAGACAAAAAAACGATCATGAAGGTGAAACGCGCGGATTCACTTTCGCCGTGCGCAAACGGGACGCGTTAGGGTAGAAAACGGCCGTTCGCATCAGCGGGCCTTCGCCCGCGTGCGCGCAAACCGTTTCTCAACCGACAAAGCCGCCGCGTTCGCGCATCGTTAGCCGTTCGTCGAAACGTATTTCTCTTCCGGACGAAGGAGAACCGTCTCTCGGCGAATAAAGACGGGTGGGGGGAGGGGAAGGAAATTATCTTTGGGCAATAAAAGCAATTTCCCCTTATTCGCCGAGGCAAACGGGCCTATTTGGATGGCGGGCGACGCCTTAATTGGGTTCAGCCTGCGGCGCGTAACAAGTCAATTGAACGACAATTTGCCGGTCACACCGAGCCCGTCCTCAGGCCTCTTCAAGTCAATCAGGTTTTGACAGTTAAAATGGGCCTATTTATAACGGACGAAAAAAGAAAAAAAAAAAACATTAGGGTAGCTTATGGTAGCTAACCGCTAACTGATTTAGCCTGTCCCGCCATTTGCGGCTACGCTCCACGGCATGGAAGCGGGTGGGGCTGCTGGCTTGAGGCTGTGAATGGCGTTAGCCAGCGGAGCCTCCTCCTCTGGCGGGCGGTTTCTCTGTGAACCAATGAAACACCGCGCCTCGCGGTGTTTATGTGTACAGTTTATCTGTGTGTGTGTGTGTGTGTGTGTGTGTGTGTTCGTGTGTGTGTGTGTGTAGGTGCACATGTATGTTTGTCTATGTGTGTCTGTGTTTTATGCGTATGTACATATGTGTACGCGTGCGTGCGCCAGTGTGTGCGCGGTAGGGGTTTTGGGGGACACCCACCATATTCGGGGACCTGTCCCGTGCCCCTCTTCAGCAGCAGACGCACCCGGCGGCCCCCGGCCTTGATGAGCTCGATGGCGCGGGCGTGCGTCATGTCCCGCGTGCTCTCGCCGTTGATCTCGATGATCTGGTCCCCCACCTGCAACGGCAGCACATCGCCAGAGGGGGCGCCGCTGAGACGGGTCTCCATAAGACAAACACTCAGAATGGAGGAGGCGTAGGGGGCGCTCCAACAGGTGTGACAGAGCTACAGTACAGACCAGGGGTGGGAAAGTACGGTCCGGGGGGGGGGGGGGGGGGGGGGTGGGGCGGTGTGTGTGCAGGTATTTGTCTCCACCAATTACCCTGGCTACATGAGTAAACTGGCTGTATACACCAACTCAGGTTCGCTCACAGATTAGATCACAGTACCACGTGTCATATAGGGACACAAGAACAGTCTTCGGCTGTCGACCACGCGCTTATAAAGAAAAGTAGCCAAAATGTCAGACGGCGCAAATGTTAGAAATGACTAAATTAATCAAGGCCAGAAGTTGGCATAAAAAAAAACCAGAAACGGACAAGGCCCTAGTTGCCCACCTCTGCTGCAAACCATTGGAAAAAGAGGCAAGCGCTTCAATAAAAACACATATATGCGCAGACACACATTTCGAATGGGAGTAACTGAAACGCCGCCGGTCTCTGACCCCATAAAGGGGCCTGGCTGACCTGTTAAAACCCGGCCCCCGGTTTTCAGCCGCCGCGTGATCGCCGACGGCAACCGAAAATGACGGGCCGGACGGCCTTTGAAGTTTCTTATTAACGGAACGGCGGGACCTTTTAAGCCTGAGGGGATATTCGATCAAAATTTTAGCGTCTAAGCCCTGCAGTATGTTTTATTCTCCGCTGTTAAATCATTGAAGCTATTCCTCAGCGGTATGGACGGCAGTGTACCGAGCGGTGGTGTATCAGATAGCTTTAAATTCCTCAGGACAGTAGGGTTTGAGAACAGCATAACTCTTCTTAAACCTCTGGTGCAATTAACACACTAAAATGTGGTTTAGCTAGTTCGACATGTGCTGGGTGAGCTGTATATTGTAAAAAATCAAACACAATAATAAGTTGTGCTCATTACTTTAAAGATAAAAAGAATTTTAAGGCATGAAACAACTGGGATAAGACAGTTGTAACACCAACTCGGTGGGAGAGAATGGAGACGGGCTCCGCCAACCAATCGCAGAGCACGTTAGAAACGACCAATCGGGAAAGCAGATGGTGACTGGTGGCTATGAATCATCCACGAATCACAGCCCTGACTGTTCACCACAAAACCGATTAGTCACGCAAAGAAATGACTTATTCATTTTATCAGTACCATCAGAGGGGACAGGGGGGAGGTTTACTTTTAGCATTTGGCTGTTTGTTTGTTTAATATGACAGACGTATCAATTAACATATAATAGTTCACCAGAAGCCAGCGCAATTATTTATCTTTTTTTTTTTTTTTTTTTTCCCCAGCCCCTGCCGGATGTGAAATGTGTCAACTCCGCTTAGGCTTCAGAATTAATAACGGTGTCGTTTACTGGAAATTGGCGCCGGCCATTCTTCAAGAGAGGCATTAATCCGTGATTCGTCTAGGCCGACGCCGGAGCGCGTCGCCGCTAATTAGCGTCGCCGCTCGCGAGCCGCCGCCTGACACGACTCGTTTGGACCGCGTTCGCTTAGCGGTCGCTCTGGCGGGAACGTACAGCCGACGCTACGCGGGCTCAAGTTGGCGGTAACCCTGTGGAACATCTGCATATCCACCCGTCGATCTGCATATGGAGGGGATGGGCGGCCTATTGCAGATGCCTGTTCTTAGCCCCTCCGCATGCGGTAAAGACCCAGCGACTCTGAGCAGGGCGCCTGCCTCATCAATGAGAAATGATGCCCAAGTAAAATAAAAAATAAAAAATAAAACAAAATAAAAAGAATCATAAATGAAATATGGTTTTCGAAGCTTTAAAACACAAATAAAAACCACCTCTGACTGTTCAAAGGATTGAAAGATTGCCGGGGTACTTCCTCCAGCAGGTGTCGAAACTGAACGAGGGATTGGCTTCCGAATCGAACAGGTGACAAACAAATGGACTGGAATCCGACCGCCAATTATGTACGTGATGAAAAATGGTCGCTAAGTAGGCAGCCAATGGAAAAACTGGCAAGGAACGCTGTGCTTTCAGTGGTTTAGCAGACACTCCTCTGTAGAGCTACACTGCAGAACATATCTGCATCCCATCTGAGCGATGTGAACAGCAGAGCCAGGCCTGGCTAACGATACGCCCGGACCAGGGAGTGCTCATGCAGCATCAAAAAAACACTAAACACAAGCTAACTGTGTAGCCCTACAAACATGACACAGTGCAATAACATCCATATAAAACTTATGTGTATATAAATATACACTACACGGCCAAAAGTATGGGGGCACCTGACATCCAACATCGCATCCAAAATTATGGGCATTAATATGGAGCTGGTCCACCCTTTGCTGCTATAACAGCCTCCACTATTCTGGGAGGGTTTTATGCTCGATGTTGGATTTGCTTCCATTCAGCCAGAAGAGTGTTTGTGAGGTTGGGCACTGATTGGGCGATTAGGCCTGGCTCACAGTAGGCTTTCTGAGAGCGGAGTCTTTTAAGGGCAGTTCCTCATTGGCTGTCTTCTAAGGGCAGTACCTCATTGGCTGTCTTTTAAGGGAAGTTCTACAACACATTTGCATGCTCCTCCTTACACATTAAGTCTCCACTTCCAACTTCATCTGCGTGTTTCATGAGTAGCCCGCATGTTTAATTTCAAGCAATTTTGCAAACAACAAACTTTTGACATGCTTGTTGATATTACGGAGTGCGGGCAAACACTGTTAATGAAAGGAAGTGTTGCTATGAGACAAAGTGATGTCAACAGACGCAGAGGCCTGTATTCAATCAACATACGACGGCACTTTTTCTTCACCAACTCATTTTGGCAGGTCAGTCTTAGCGACCGCTGACCTGGCCAAATTGCATTCGCGGAGAAAACAAAAACCCTGCTCTCGTCTGTTCGCTAAATTTAAGGGCGAATGTCGATCGAACGCTAGCCGCGGCGCACGCGCGCAAAAACGCGCGCGCTTCGGACAAAGGCGCCTGGCGCCGCGCACGTCCGCGCTCGAACCGGCGAGCCAATTACCGCGAATGAATGGGACCGAGCGTCCGCTAATGGCTCGAGTAATCTGGGAGCGAGAGGGGGACCGCTACAGGTGACAAGGCGAGGCATTTAGTGTCATTATCCTAATCACGGCGTTTGTGGGAGTAAAGGACATTTCGGTTATAAATGGGGAGGCTCTCAACGCGTTGAGTCATTGTTGGTTATGCACTTAACGCGTATGAAATATTTTTTTTCGTCCACGCCATTAGCATAATGGGGGAACCTGCCGCAATGTCGCAGATGAGTTGCCGGATGCGAAAAACGACTTGGTGTCCTCGCGTGTGCCAGCGATTTGGTTTTATGTTGTTTGTCTGCGTTTTTCACCCCGAACATACAAGTTGACCTAACCTAACATCTGCGTGAAGTGCTCATACATATCAAGTCAAATATCAGGCTGTAAAATAATGGCTGCGTTCATTCAATATTAAATAGACTTATGTCAGCCTGAGAGTTAAAACAGAGGTGCATTAGACCATAAAATTAGTAACTGCACTCAGAAATAGTGTAATAAAATACTCCAATGTTTTTAATAAAAAAATGAATAAAACCAGGGCCACATGGTGATACATATAGTGCTCAACCTCATCAAAGAGGCCTTCCTGGATTTTCTGCCTCTGCAAACTACTTCATTACACACTGGAAGGTGTATTCTTTGATATTTTCAATGGGAATCAACTCAATTTTTTTCCGACCTTGAGCTATGTGCCAAGAAAATAAGTGAGTCATATTTTTTTTGGGATAACTGATTAGGAATTAAAATATTCATATGAAAACGCAAACATGACAGTAAGTCAATGTTGTCAAAAATAATTTAATGTGACACTACGCCTATTCTATGGTGCTTGCTCATGCATATTTATGAAGTAGTGTTGACACTGATTTGGGAGGTTATCTGTCTGGATTGAATAACTTAATGAATCTCTTCCTGCTGACACATTGCTTAACACGTTTGTGCAAGCTCTCAGTATAATTACTTTGCAAAATTCTTGCGTAGTGCTTGGAAAGTATTGCTCGAATGCTAGCAATCTGCTTCAAAGAATATTCATATGTTAAGATTTTTCGGTCTAAGTGCACGTCCATTAAGTTCCTGAAGAGACCCTCTCTGTCTCTGTTGACTTGTATTATGACACGTGCATCTTTTTTTGCTAGTTCTCTCCACCATCTTTGACAGGAAGTGAGCGGCTCACCCTCATCCTGCCGTTGCGGAGGGCGGGCCCGTCCTCGGCCAGCCGCAGGATGAACAGGTCCATCTTGTACTCCCGCCCGCCGCGGATGCTGAAGCCGAACCCCTTCACGCTGCGCTCCAGCTCCACGGTGAAGTAGTCAAAGTCCTGTAGGGACACGCCCAGCACGCTCACATCAGCCTGAAGCAGAAACACACACGGCTCAAAGCTCACACGTGCCATTTTGGGGTGACCCTCGATGTTCGCAATTACCGTGCAGACTAATGCGATCAGAAACACTGAATAACCCTTCATAAGAGCTACATAAAACCTTCATAAGCACTACACAGACATTCATACATGCTTAAGTCAAGAAACACAAATACCTATTGCATGTCTATTTGTGGTTATTGACTTGTGGTCATAGTTCATAAAATAGTAGGTGATTCCCAAGGGCTGGGATTAAAATCATTAGCGTTACCTGTGGCTGTCTGTAGTCTGGGATTAAAATCATTAGCGTTACCTGTGGCTGTCTGTAGTCTGGGATTAAAATCATTAGCATTACCTGTGGCTGTCTGTAGTCTGGGATGGGGAACTGCCGGGCGTCCGGGGCGTGTCTGTAGTCCAGGAGAGGGGGGTGTCGGTAGTCCAGAGTGGGGGGCTGTCTGTAGTCTGCTACTGGCGGGTGTCTGTAGTCCACCGGGGGCTGGCGGTAATCGGTGAACGGCGGCTGCCGGATGTCCGGCTTCACGTCCTGCCGCGCCTTCACCTCCGACCTGTAGATGACAGACAGCGCAGGTGAAAGGGCCGCTCTGCCGCGGGGCAGCCGGGGGCAGCTGGGGGCAGCAGGGGGCAGCTGGGGGCAGCATGCATAGGGCTTCAAACGGGAGGCTGTGAGCCGCTACGGGCTAGCTGCTGCAGTTCTGATACTGTACAACCTCTGGGCTGCATGGTATATGTGTGTGTGAGTATGCGTGTGGTGTGTGTGTGTGTGTGTGTGTGTGTGTGTGGGGGGGGGGTCTGTGCATGTGTATGTGTGTATGGGGTGCGTGCGTGTACGTGTGCATTTGTGGGGTGTGTGTGTGTGTGTGTTTGTGGGGTATGTATGTGTGCATGTGGATGTGAGTGTGTCTTTGTATGCGAACAGAGTTATGTATTTGTGCGGAGAGTGTATCCGTGTGCATGTTTGTGTGCATGTGCGCATGCGCGTGTGTGTGTGTGTGTGTGTGCGGGTGTGTGTACACTCCTCTCAGACCTTTAATCTGGAGCATTAACACCAATATTGGTAAAGCCAATCACAGCAAGCAAAAGATTCACTCAAACGCCATCTGCTCCAAGCGCTCCGATGCAAGGAGCCGAACAGCCCCGGAAGGATTTTTAAAAAGTGTCGCCGGGGGGGGGGGGGGGGGGGGGGGGGCGAACGACACGCAGGCGACGAGTCCCCCGCGAAAGGTTTAACGTCGCTCGAAAGGTACGACACGAGTAAATAAGTCAAACGCGCCGCTCGAGTCTGTAACGTAACGAGCGAGGGGAACAAGCGAGGGAACGCGCCGTTCGCCGTTCCTCTCCGCTGAGTTCTCAAACACCCACCCCCCCAACCCCCCCACCCCAACCCCAACCCGCCCGTCTCTGTGCGCTGTCTAATCTCCGGGTGCGCAGGGGAGGGCTGATGCTATTTTCGGGACCTCGAGCTCACTCCTGTTTCCAGTTTATTTACCGAGCGCCAGTCATTCATTCGGTTCTGACGATCGCTTCGTGAAGGTCTGAGTCACAGCTGAAGACGCTTTGCGGCGGCCTGATAAAGGAGCGACCGCACGGGTTTAAACACAGCCGTTCAGAATGCGTAGCCGGTTTTATGTAGCCGAAATGGCTATAGACAACTACCAATCACCATCAACGTTGATCTGTTGCCTGCTACTAACAAACTCTATGGAGCTCCCCTCTGCTTTGTACAGTATGACATCACGGTGACATCACAGCCTGTGTTCCCCCCTGGTTGGCCGATAGCATTACCTGCTGTCGTGGCCGTACAGCTGGGGACCCGGGACGGGCGCCGGGGCGACCTGCGTAACCTGGGTAACGGGACTCTGCTGGGTCTGGGGCTGGGTCATGGGGCCGGGCTGGGTCGCTGGGCTGGGCTGGGTGGCCGAGCCGGGCTGGGCCACGGGGCTGTGCTGCTGGGCCATGGGGCTCTGCTTCTCCGAACTGGCTGCTGAGGGGGGGCTGTTCAGCTCTGCGAGGAACAGGGCACCCGGTTAACACAGCACTGGCTGGAGCACAGCCTAACACAGGCGCTCACTTTAGAGCATAACACAGCCTAACACAGGCGCTCACTTTAAGCATAACACAGCCAAACACAGGCGCTCACTTTAGAGCATAACACAGCCTAACACAGGCGCTCACTTTAGAGCATAACACAGCCTAACACAGGCGCTCAGTTTAGAGCATAACACAGCCTAACACAGGCACTCACTTTAGAGCATAACACAGCCTAACACAGGCGCTCAGTTTAGAGCATAGCACTGCCTAACACAGGCGCTCAGTTTAGAGCATAACACAGCCTAACACAGGCGCTCAGTTTAGAGCATAACACAGCCTAACACAGGCGCTCAGTTTAGAGCATAACACAGCCTAACACAGGCGCTCAGTTTAGAGCATAACACAGCCTAACACAGGGTAACAGTCATTCATTTTAGAGTCTAAAAGTCACTAATTTAACAGTGTAACACATGGTAACACAGTCAGAGCACTTAGAGTGTAACAGTTGCTAATTTCAGAGTGTAACCTAAGGTAACAGTCATACATTTTAGAGTGTAACACATCCTAATACAGTCACTCAATTTAGAGTGTAACACAGGGTAACAGAGTGTAACACTTCCCTACACGGCAGCTGATTTCGGGGTAACGGTGCAGCGGAGACTCCCGCCCGGGACGCGCCGGTCCCGCGGGCCTCACCTTCCTGGGGGATGATGCGCAGCGTGACGCTCAGCCCCGCGTCCTTGATGAGCTTGACGATGTCGGCGTGCGGCATGCTGATGATGGACTGGCTGTTCACCGCCAGGATGCGGTCCCCCACCTTCAGCTTCCCACAGCGGTCCGCCGGGCTGCCCTCGATGATGCGGCCGATCTTATGGGGCACAGCTGGAGAGGAGGCACGCGCGCGCACACACACACACACACACACACACACACAGTCATACAAACACACACACACACACACGTGCGCACGTATGCACACACACACAATCATACAAACACACACACACACACACACACACACACATACACATACACACACACACACACACACACACACACACACGCGTGCGTGCGCACGTATGCACACATACACAATCATACAAACACACACACACACACACACACGTGCGCACGTATGCACACACACACACACACACACACACAATCATACAAACACACGCACACACACATACACACACACACACACACACAATCATACAAATACACGCACACACACACATACACACACACACACACACACACACGCACACGTACGCACACACACACAATCATACAAACACACACACATACACACACACACGTGCGCATGCACACATACAAACACACACACACACACGCACACACAAAGACACACACACCACGCACAGATCAAAGGCACAGAGATCAAAGTCGGCCCCTCCGACACTCCGCGCTGTCCGAAACGCAGGCACACTCGCGCAAAGGCAATTTGGTCCCGGAGTGCGCGCTGTACTTGAACGTAATGCAGTCCGCCTCAGACAGACAGAGGAACACGGGCTCACAGAGACACCGAAGCGCCGGGGAACAGAAGCGCCGCCTCCACCTGCGTCTCATTTCGCCCCGGACGGGCCCAGGCGGTGCGACTGCTGCTCGACGCTGCAGTGAAACACTAATTCACTCAGATGCTGCGACGCGGTACTGACTGCTGCACCCTCAGCCCTCGCGCTACGGCAATTACGAGAGCTCGCGCCCCGTGACCTCGAACAAAGATGAATCACCGCGACGACAACAAACCGTCGCGGAAACAAACACGCCATTGGTCGTAAAAAGCCATGAGGATAATCATTTAAAGGCAAATATAAATGAATAAAAAGCACACTCAAAACTGAGCAGATTAGACACTCGACGATGGTGAACCAGCTGTAAACACCCACTGGCAGTGAGCCCGGGATTAAGGCTCTCTTACGGTCAGACTGGTGAGAACGCTCACTGGAATTGAAACTGGTGTGAATTCTCACCAGACATGCAACTGGTGTGAACACTTACTAGAAGTGAAACTGGTGTGAACAGTCATTTGAAGTGAAACTGGTGTGAACAGTCATTTGAAGTGAAACTAGTGTGAACACCATTAGAACTGAAACTGGGGTGAACACCATAAGAAGTGAAACTGCTGTGAACACCATTAGAAGTGAAACTGGTGTGAACACCATTAAAAATGAAACTGGTGTGAACACTCACTGATGGTCGCGCTGGTCTCCGGTCGGTTTAGCGAGCTGATGATGACGAACCCGAAGCCCTCGTTCTCCTTTCGGTGGATGACCACGTCGCTGGCCTGCAGGCTCTGGGGCGCCGGGCCCTCGGGGGGGGAGGAGCCCGAGGCGGGGGGCGGGGCGCCGGCGGGGTTGGGGTTGGGGTTGGGGTTTGGGCAGGGGCCCAGGGTGAAGTCGCTCCTGGGGGAGCTGTGCTGCGTGGAGACCGACCCGGGGCTCCGGCCGTTCTGCGGACAGAGCTCGCCTGCAGGGGGCGATGGAGAGTCGGGGAGAGTCACGGGGGAGCGTGCGCAAACTTACATTACATTACAGGCATTTAGCAGACGCTCTTATCCAGAGCACCTTACACAACTTTTTACATAGCAATTTACATCGTACCAATTATACAGCTGGATATATACTGAAGCAATGCAGGTAAAGCACCTTGCTCAAGGGCACAACGGCAGTGTTCTCCCTGGGAATCGAACCTGTGACCTTTAGGTTACAAGACCAGCCCCTTACCCATTATGCAACTTAGCGGCCAGTCACCCCTTGAGTTAAAATAAGGGTAAAAAATTGTTTATCATGGATCAAATGCCAGTGTAGAAAAAAGCTAAAAATATGGCAAAAGAAGATCTGGTAATACCCTCGATGAACGGTCCTTCATAAGAACTACATAACTCCACACTAAGCACATAGCACCTTCGTAAGCATGACACAAACATTCAAAAACAAGTATGTCAATAGCCGCAAACAGGTATATGGCATATGTCACTCAGTATGTCAAGCTATGTCACCTGCTGCATCAGTGCTTATGAGCAGTCATATCGCTGTTATGAAGGACCAATGAAAAGTCAAATGACAAAACTAATAATTTTTTTTCTATGTTTACCCTACATTGGTTTTTCCATAAGGGCTCTGCGTATCAACAGCGTGCATTTCCATGCGTGTATTGCACAGGTGACACAGGAGTCTTGCCTCATATTCTGGATAATTCATACCTCCGCACCACCTGCAAAGCAAACAGCACTTCCACCATTTTGGCTCAAAACATTTTCCGGCAGGCATTTTGCGACAAAAGTACGTCTTGGCGTGTTCCTGCCGCTGCGTGCGTCGACGGGAAATTTAAACCTGAGCTGATTCTCGCAGTAAAAAATATCCCATCTACATAAAAGCCCGTCCACATAAAACACCCCGTCAAAATAAAAGTCCTCGCGGGCACCCAGGACCGGGGGGGTCTCCGCAGAGCAAATAAATTATCAGCTGAAGACAGATTTACGCCTCTGCTTCGGCTGGGGAGAAGAAAAAAATTACAGCCGCAAACGCGGTCTTCCAGTAAAATACCGGCGATCGCTGGCCTTGCCAAACTTTTTCTCTTTTCTATTTTTTTTGGCCGAGAGAGAGACAAGACGACGTTGGAAGGAGAGCCGGTGTTCAGGAGAGGAGAGCCGGCGTTCAGGAGAGCTGGTGATTGAATCCAGGCTTCAGGGAGCCCGAGAAATAAACACTAACCCTCTTACGGGATTTTCGGGGGACAAAAAAAACCCCTCCAAGTGTCTCGGGGGTGCCGAAGCTTTAATAGACCGAAAAATGGAATTGGTTTCCGTGGCAATTAAAGGCGGAGCCGGGCCGGGGTGGAGTTACAAGCCTCTGCCCCCCTCCTTTCCGGAGAGGGACGGATCAATCCCAGGGTAATATCTCCGCTCTGAGACTGGCGAGAAACAGCGCGGCTCGGAGCGATGAGCTCGACCGCTCCTCTCTTAACCGGGCGCGTTCGAACCGACCACGTCGCCCCGGCGGTCCAAACCACGGGGGGGAAGGGGGGGGGAGGAGGGGCGGGGCTCTGAGGGGCCCGGTGCTTTTCGCACACCCGAGCACGACCGGACATTCCAAACTGCCAGAAAAGCAGGGGTGGGGGGAGCATTACAAAAAAACAAAAAAAACATTGCAAAAAAAAAAAAAACCGTCGCTACAACCCCGTTACCTGCCAAAACGAGAAAGAAGCATACGCTCGACTTTGCATGGCGCCGCCATTCTCAAAAACGCTTTGCGCTCGCTAGCTGGCACCGCAACCCCGACCGTGTTTCGGGCGTTTCCTGGGGAACCCGGGGATTTAATCCACAGCTGTTCCAACAGTCAGATAATCAACTGTCTCTGGCCTCCTTCCATTATGGCACAGAACCAGGAGCAGAAACAGGAAGTTCCGATTGACGTAAGAGTTACGTACGTTGGCGTTACCTTCCCGACCGCTAGCATCACAACAACAGCGTACTAAAACGAAACACCTGTGAAGAATGCAAAAATACTGGGAAAAGCACCACGCTCTGGTCGTACAGGAAGTCTTCCGTGTGACGTCCCCATGTCATGCCACTCCATGCGGTATGTATATAAAAGCCCCTGTGTCTGGGGCAAAAACCTCACAGCCACACCTCTAACACTTCACAGAACAACGGGCAAATACACACGCTATTGCTGGCTTTCACATGCTGCGGTATAAGTTTTGAAAAAAAACCCACTGCTGTGTTATTTTCGTATCGTGCACTCATTATCATTGGCACCCATTGCAGTATATTGCACCTTCGTTAACGGAAGCTAGCCTTTGGCGCATTTTCCCAGAGTGCACTGCTCTCCCGAGGGGCGCGGCCTGCGGTCGGCGGTCCCCCCCACTCACCTGGCGGCGGGACCTTCCTCCTGACGGTCATGCTGACCTGTCCGCTGCGGGCGGCGGCGTGCATCAGGTCGATGACGCACCGGTGCGTCTTCCCCGCCACGGCGACGCCGTCCACCGAGACCAGCTCGTCGCCCGGGCGCAGGCGGCCGTCCCGGTCCGCCGGGCTCTTCTCGATGATGGCGCCGATCAGGATCTGCGCGGCGGGGGAAAAATGATTGACGTTAGCGCGCGAGGGCCCGGGGGGGGTCGGAGGTCGAAGGTGAGAGGTCGAGGGAGGGAGGGAGAGGGAGTGTGTGCGTCGGCTCCTTCAGCCACTCGACTGAGAAAAAAAAACCTTCTCTTCTATAAGATTTTTACCGTCATTCTACACTGTAAAAAAATTTCAAGATGCTCAACTTGAAATAACGAGTAACCTGGCTGACTTAAGACTTTTTCCTGTATGGACCGCATGGAGACGTATGAAGAACTAAAGATGCCTAGTTCGCCTAACTCTAAGGCAGACAGCTTACTCGTTATTTTTAAGTTGAGCATCTTGAAATTTTTTCGGTGCACATTTTGTACGTGACTGTGTTAACGAGTTAGCGCGTGATGGTATTTTGAGCTAACTGAATGTCCTTGCTTCTACCTTAAGACTTGGCCACAGCTTCACTGTGTGCGCTAGACTTTATGTTCGTGGCTATGAATAGCTGCCACTTAGTGAGAACTGGACCTTATCTGAACTGCGTTTCTATTTGTTCCACTGACCTTCGCTATGCATTTGTTGCACATCTGCCAAATAAAATGTACCGCAATATAATATTATGCCAAGCAAATTCCCTAAAAGGGAAGTCGCTGATTTCAAAATGCACGCTGGAGCTAGAGAGGTAATGTGGACAGAAACTAAATTTATTTGAGGTGTATGGTCATCAGTCTACACTGGGAACGAAAGTATCGTCATTGAATGTAGAGCTCACAGAAAAGATCATGTAGCCAAGCGACAGCCACTCTCGCCAAGTGTGTTATTTGAATGGAGAACAATGACCAAGGACATGTGGCGGATTAGCATTAGCGGCTAAGGGGGTTTGATGCGTTAAGAGGTTACTGAAACCGTAGGCCATAAAACCTACACAGCACTGTAACATGCCTGACTTAGCAACTGGCATAACCAGTCATGCTTTTTCATTATGGCCTATGATCAGTGTTTTAACATTATAATGGTCCTGTTGTATACTATTTTCTGCGAACATTATGACAACGTTATGACATCTATCATAAACTAGTTTGCTGTTACGACTGGTTATAACAGCTGTTACGACACGCTTATGAAAGTGTCATACAGGACTTACGGCGTACAGTCCAAGTAAAATGACAGGGATTTGGATTAGTGACTAAGTGCGTGAAGAGGGTTAGCAGGGGGGGGGGGGGAAGGAGAGAGGCGGTCCGACCCCCCCCCCCCGTCCCATACGAGCCTTGTCACACGCCTCCAGACTCACGGGCTGGCCCGCCTCATCGCCCCCCAAGATGCGAAACCCGAACCCCGATTTCTGTCGCCGCAGATGGACGTCTATCTCCTGGTACTCCAGGCCTGGTGATGTGGGGGTGGGGGGGGGTAAGAGAGAGAGGGGAGGAAGCAGAAAGGAAGTTGAGTAAAGGACGGCCGTCACACCGTCAAACGCCTGCCCCCCCCGAGCTCGGGTCACAGTCGGAAACCGGAACCGGAACCGGAACCAGAACCAGAACCAGAACCAGAACCGTGGCTCCCGCCAAGCCATTTCTTGGCGGGAGCGGGGGGGGGGGGGGGCGTGAAAAGCGGGATTTTCCGGGATTGTTTCACAGCTCCAGGCAAGGCGCCGTGCGGTTAGCTTCAGCTCGGCCCAGAGTCCGGCGTTCGTGTCAGAGAAGCCGCTCAAAGGGCTCAAAGCAGACAGGACAGGAAGAGAAACATTAAGGCCCGAACACAAAAAAAAAAGAAATACGGGTGAGACACACAGAGAGACGGAACGAGAGGCGAGGGGGGGGCCCCCTCTTTAAAAAAAAAAACGGAGGAAGCCGCGGCATGCCGGTGTACTTGCCCGTGGGGTCCAATCGGAAGGCTGTCCTCGGCGCTCCTGGTTCTGATTGGAGAGACCAGAGGAAGCGACGGTCAGCAACGGTCAACGACGGCGAAAAAGGTTAGCCTAGCGACCGTCGCGTGCAAGCAAAGGAAAGGACCGCGCCTCGCAGCGACCGGCCGCCCGCGGACGGTTCGTCCGCTACGCAGCTAACGTGACCCATTTTGCCTTTCGCAGTGCTGATTTCAATAAAAAAAAAAACAGTTCACAAGTAACATCCTCAAGAGCCATTAATACAATCCATTATCTGAGTTGAGATGGGAAGATAATCATTCGGCGAATACGGTCTCGCTTTTTGTCGGAAGATAACTCTTCCCCGGATTGGTAATCGCGACCAATGAACAGGGTGGATTACTAAAAATGATTTACAAAGTTTATCGACAGTCGCGTAATCTACGCAACTGCTTCACCTGAGGGCAGGTTCGGGATTTGCCTTCTAAACACGCTTCCGTCTTGTTCACGTCCGGCCCAGAGTTCTATTAGATTTTTTTTTTTTCTCGGTGTATCCCGAAAAACACAACCGTGTTCACTTTGCGTTTTGGGCGGTCGCGTCCCCGCGGTGTGAGAGAGAGAGAGGGGGGCCGCCCTCAGAGACGGGCGCAGAGTTTCCGCCGCGGCGCCCCTTGTGCAGTTTCGTCACGGCTTCCCTGAGATCGCCGCTAAAAGGCTCGCGCTTCTCGGGCGAAAGGGGTCAAAGACGCCCTTCGCTCTGCAAGGCTAACGAGCTAACGCGGCTCCGCCGGCGCCCAGCCAACGCAAAAAACGTTCCCGCAACGTCGGTACAACATCGACCCGACATTCCAGTCACGTCGTGAGGACAGTTTTTTGTTAGTGGGGCAGGGCTAACGAGGTCGAACGTGCGACGCTCGTTTATTTTGGTCTGAACGCGCGATGCGAGGAACACACGTTCGACGGCTCTGTGGTAAACAACACGCACCATACCGAAATGTCTTCCATGAAGCGTCCTCTACTTAAAGGAAACATGCTGAAATACATAAAAATAAAACGTGTTACCAAGACATTGCGACTCTTCATAATATATCGGCAAATATACAAATTATTGCCAACTGCAGTAAATTTTTACAAAAACGTACACGTCTGTGAAATATATTCATCGTTATGTTTTCAAGCCAGTCCACCATATTTACATTGCCGTTATATTCCGATCTGTAGAGGTAAGAGAGCTTAAAATGGCAGCTGTTGTTCCATGATGATCATGAGACATTTTCAAACAATCATAGCTTTCTAATTTTATTCACCAGAAATTAATCATATACTTTAATAGCTCACTCCAGTAAAACAGAGCTTTCAGCTGATTTCCTGAAACAACACGGGATGACTCTTCCTAAACAGCACAGGGGATGACTCTTCCTAAACAGCACAGGGGATGACTATTCCTATAACAGCACTGGGGATGACGATTACTAAAACAGCACTGGGGATGACTGTTCCTAAAACAGCACAGGGGATGACTGTTCCTAAAACAGCACTGGGGATGACTCTTCCTAAAACAGCACAGGGGATGACTCTTCCTAAAACAGCACAGGGGATGACTCTTACTAAAACAGCACAGGGGATGACTGTTCCTAAAACAGTGCTCGAGATGACAGCACACGACCTAACTGGGGTTGATCTCTGGATTATTCTGAATGCAGTTCCGAACGGCTGGACGTGTTAGCAGGACACTGGCGGGGGAGAGCTTCACATGATCTGCAAGAGGTCAGAACCTCTGGAAGACTTGAAGAAGACTCCTCCTGACAGGACTGACTTGTGCAATAAAGGTCATCTTATGTAACTCTTCTCCCATGGATGAATCAACAGACATGGGGGGGGGTAAGGCCACCAACCTGTCAACCACGGGATTTTAACAATCGCGCCCAATAGGACCCAAAAGGAACTGGCAACTCCGTGAAACTCTGTGTCAAAACTGAGCAAGTGTGCACAATCCCATATCACACTTATTCACAGCCTGAAATTCACATGCCACCAACTTCACAACTGGCAGTGGAATACAGTTCATATTTCCCTTCGAAGAGCAGGTTTTTTGGAATGCTTTTCAAAAGTTCAAACTCTAAAACTCCATTGCTTTCAGTTACCAGTTGTGACTGTTACATCAGCATTAGAATGTTCAGAACATTCTACTCGCATATTTGTGATCTTACAGCACAAAGTGTTAAATGACATTTATCAGACACAGTTATGTATCCATGACAAAGGTGCCACTCCCAACTTTAGGTTAACAGGAAGAAGCAAAAGACCAATGTCTTCACACTGCAGGCATTGCGTGGCTGTCAGTCTCTGTATAATTTATAAAACTCAATCTCATTTTAAACTGTCAGCTCTTGCTGGAAATCGAGGACATGCCATTATCCGAACACATTTGACAATCAAGCAATCTAGCGGAAGTCACACATACGGAACTTCACTATCCAGAATGCAAACTGCTATGTTGCGCACAGATGATGTCATAAGGCCTCCTTCGCATACATTTGTAATGCACCAACAAGGTTCCCGTGTCTATTGTAGAGCTCAATACACACAATGTTGTCAAGATAAAAGCTGTTCCTGCTACTGTTCCGACGACAAAAAAAACCTATTCATGATTAATGACAAATTGAATTCAAAATTCACAGCCTGTGTAAAAACCATAAGCAAAGGTAGATGATTGATGCACTACTGAGTCTCCAGAGGACTAGGGGGCACCATTGCCCATCAAATCAACCCAGCCACTCGAAATACCGACCAATGAGACGCTGGGAAGGAAGATGAGTATGTGTGCGTGAGCTCGTCCATGTCAATTTTTTATATATGGGGCTCACGCAGGCTTTTACCTGCTAAGTCTGCTTTTTATTGCCATCTAATGTACCTTGAAAGCTCAGCAGAGCCTTGCCTAGACTTCGCCTCATAGTCTGGAGGAAGCTATAAAACAGTGTGAGGCCCGAGCTTCGGGGCTTGCCGCCATTTCGAATCTTCAGCGCCGGAAGGGTGACGGTGTGGGCGTGGCGGTTCGTTTCGGCTCAAGTTAGCACGTTAGCACGTTAGCGCGACTGCGGATATTTCTCCCCTCCGGGGACCCTGGTCTTTAGCCCCGTAGGGCTAATCGCGGCTCTCATCGCGCGGAGCTGTCACGTTTGGGGAAAAAAGACCCGCTCCCGTTATTTGCGCCGAGCCTGACGCTGGTGGAGATGTGTGCAGGTGAGGTAAGCGGTGGGGGGTGGGTGGGGGGGGGGGGGGGCGTTACTTACGCCTACTCTCATAGATAGCCCTGGACTTCTCATAGAGGTCATAAGGTTCGGGCATGCTCAGATCGAGGGCCTCGGCGGACTCTGGGCCCGAGGCCGTGTGCGGGTGCGGTGCAGGGTAGGGGGCGCTGTGGGGCAGGGCGGGGGCCAACAGGCCGGTCTGGGGGCTCCCGTGCAGGTCCCACTGCTCCAGAACCTGTGAACACACGGGGGCATTTTTTTCAGTTATCGTCCCCTGTCCAGTCCCGGCGGCAATCTGCCTTCCAGCCACCAGAGGGCGGTGTGTCTATCCCCCCATCCCCCCACCCCTTTAAACAGCCTATGGGGTTTTTTGAGCAATGGGAGCGGAGTGGAGGGCGGGAGTTGGCTCTGTATGAGTCAGGCCTGGAATCTCCTCCTTTTCCCCGAGGTGGTGCTGCTCTCTCTCCTCGCGTCCGTTTCCCTCCTCGCTCGCCCTCTGTGAGCGGTTCGCCCGCCGTTCGTCCTCAGAAGGAGATCCGGCGGGGAGGAAAGAACCTTCCCGCTCCTTCTCTGCCGGCTCCATTTTGGCTCCATTTTTTTTGTGCAGGGCTGGGCCTGAAGGTTGCTTGGAGACCGAGGCAGAGGACGGCGTGTGATTGGCTTACAGAATCGGGGGGGGGGGGGGGGGGGGGAGTGAGCAAAACCCCGCTGAGATTACTCACCACCAGCGCCTGGGATCACCTTGAGTCGGTCTGCAACCGGCTTTCAAACCTTCAGACTTACGGCTCAGGAAATCACCTTAAGGTGGACACATGACGAATGCTCTCTCTCTCTCTCTCTCTCTTTCTCCCACTCTCCCTCTTTCTCTCTCTTTCTGCCCACCCTCTCTCTCCATCTCTCTCTCTTTCCCCCACCCCCCCTCTCTCTCTCTGTCTTTCTCACAAACACATACACATACAAAGTATCATCTTTGTTTACCTGCAGTCTTCTACCACTACCGTTATCCATAAATTCAGCTGGAATAAAACTGAAGCAGTGCTGGCATGATTAAAACCACAGAGATGGGGGTGGTGGGTAGGGGGATGCTGGAGGGGGGGTGGTGGCTGTGGAAGTAAATTAGGCCAGGGCGTATTAAAGCGGGCCCGCGATAAGCCTGTTATTTTTTCTGGGGGCGGTAGAGGCAGCGGGAAGCTCCGGGCTTGCACGGGAGAGGGCAGATTAAATTGGCGAGGCGGCCGCGAGCGAACGGACGCACGGGGACGCCGGTCTGTGTGCGTCTAGTCGAGCCTGGCACCGGTCTGTGTGCGTCTAGTCGAGCCTGGCACAGGTCTGTGTGCGTCTAGTCGAGCCTGGCACTGGTCTGTGTGCATCTAGTCGAGCCTGGCGCCGGTCTGTGTGCGTCTAGTCGAGCCTGGCACAGGTCTGTGTGCGTCTAGTCGAGCCTGGCACAGGTCTGTGTGCGTCTAGTCGAGCCTGGCGCCGGTCTGTGTGCGTCTAGTCGAGCCTGGCGCCGGTCTGTGTGCGTCTAGTTGAGCCTGGTGCCAGTCTGTGTGTGTCTAGTTGAGCCTGGCGCTGGTCCGTGTGTGTCTAGTTGAGCCTGGCGCTGGTCCGTGTGTGTCTGGTTGAGCCTGGCGCCGGGTGTGTGCGTCTAGTTGAGCCTGGCGCCGGTCTGTGTGCGTCTAGTCGAGCCTGGCACCGGTCTGTGTGCGTCTAGTCGAGCCTGGCACCGGTCTGTGTGCGTCTAGTCGAGCCTGGCGCCGGTCTGTGTGCGTCTAGTCGAGCCTGGCGCCGGTCCGTGTGTGTCTGGTTGAGCCTGGCACCGGTCTGTGTGCGTCTAGTCGAGCCTGGCACCGGTCTGTGTGCGTCTAGTCGAGCCTGGCAGTGGTCTGTGTGCGTCTAGTCGAGCCTGGTGCCAGTCCGTGTGCGTCTAGTTGAGCCTGGCGCCAGTCCGTGTGTGTCTGGTTGAGCCTGGCACCGGTCTGTGTGCGTCTAGTCGAGCCTGGCACTGGTCTGTGTGCGTCTAGTCGAGCCTGGCACTGGTCTGTGTGGGCCTAGCCACACAGGAAGCCAGAGCGCAGATTTTAGAAACCAACCAGACGGCCAAGCTCCTACGCCCCCCTCCCGTTCCCAACTCCAATTAGTAACACGAGTTTCCGGAACATCTAAACATCCGTTGCCAGCGAAACGTACTTTGGCCACTTCAGTGAGTTTTCCGAAGACGGGATCAGAATGTTCCGGCTCAGGCGGATCTGCAAGTGTATAAAATCTTATTTTTATGACTATCAATACTGTTATTATTAAAATCATTATTATTTGTCAAATAAGTATTATTATTCATCAATGTTCAGAATAAACCAACCGTGTTAGACTGTTTCCAGGAGAACTGTTATTCAGTGTGACCTTTTGGGTTTTAGAACGTCTGCTGTCCTATTCTCATATTCTCCGATTCGACGTTTAGAATCTCTAGTCCGGGTTTTTTGAGCTCAACCAACTCATCCTTTATTCCGTCGGCCATCATTCCGTGACGCCACGTCGTCTCATTCAGCTGGGCAGACAAGCATCCCGGGCCGCAGCCATTGGACTCGCGTTTGAGCCGAAATGGCGTCCTAGCAAATTGCAGGTTGTAATGCCGCGAGAAGGGGAAAAAAATGTAATACAAGGACGCGGGGGGGGTCTGACGCCGGGGGACGTGTCGGAGCGCCGCGCGGCGGGCGGGGAAGGACGCGATGGTAAATGCGACGTCGGGCAGGTGGCCCCGGCGACAGCCCGTCGTTTGTGTGGGTTAAAGGGGAAGTCACAGATAATAACGCAGAGCTTGTGTGCTTGTGAGGCAGTGTGCGGTTTTACCTGTGTGGGGGTCTTCCATGGAGAAAACTGACCTGTAATGGCGAGAAAACATAAAACGTTTAGCCCGGAGAAGAGCGGACGCGATTACATCAGACGGAGACGGCGTCCGCCTCATGACAACGACGCTAGGCTACGCAAAAAGACATAAAAAAAATAATGATGTTAAAAAAAAAACGATGCAGGCGTCTGAATTGGGGGAAAATTCAGGGTGGAGTCAGAGGGGGGGGGGGGTCTCTTTGGAACCTTTCTCAAAAAACCTCGCCGTGGGCAGCCAGGGGAAGCCCACACATAGAGTACCGGGCACGGAGCGTGAAGGAGAACACTCCACGCGGCGGGGAGCAGCGCGTGAGGGTGTTATTAAATTCGTGAGTCATCGAAGACGGACGTCGGTGAACGCCTGCAGGTTCGGCTGCGTTTAAAACGGATTACACACGAGGGGATTTAAATGCGTCTTCTGCCAATAAAATCAAAAATATAACATTACTATATTTATCGACGGGGGTAAGTGCGATTTCGATTAAAATGGCTCAGATGCGCAGTCACAGGAAGCGAAGAGACTTGAATGTCACGCGTGGTGATGGCGCGAGCATTGAAGTGGACAGTCTTTATTGCACGCGGCGTCACGCCATCACGAGCCGAGGTGGCGCCGCGCGTCCCAGTTTAGCCGCTCGGCCCGCGCGCAGACGCGCGGGCGGGCGGTCGGAAGTGAGAGAGCAACCGGTCCGCTCGCCTCCTCGCTACCCATCCCCCCCCTTCCCCCGCTAACCGTCTGCGTGAGCCTTTTTTTCCCGGAACCTTCCGGAGGGTGGGTGAAAAACAACTAAAAATACTGTTTTTTTGGCTACATCGCCATGTTTTTTTATTATAGGATATGTACTTATGCAAGCAAATAAACACACGACAAGGCGTTTATTTCAGTTTGCTTTATTAATAGTGATTTTTAAATAGATGTCAGGTGCTGATTCTCAGCCCCCCTAATAAACCAATGTCATTTTGCTAACAAAGCTAACGGCTAACAGGAAGTGAGCTATGCGAACTCGGCTTGACCCCGACACATACCCTCATTCATCACATAATTTGTGTTGAGAAGCTCATTGGACCTGGGTCTAAAGAATGAGTGCTATTCCTTTAATTTCATTTCTGGGTGAATTTCCCCCTTTAATTAAAAAAAATACTCTCAAAGAGCTTACCAGACACTCTTCACAGTAGTCACTACCATAATGTTTGGACTGTGAAGAATTAAGACCGATGTTCATAGTTATATTGGAGTTTAACAGATGTCCAAATCCTGAGCAACACGCACAGTGTACATTATTTTTTTTTTACATACCAATTTAACTTGGGGCAGTAAAAACACAGCTTGACCAATAGGAAAGCCCATATGAAAATGGAATTTACTGCAATCAGGTTTAAATTGCATTTTGCCATTTAGCAAATGCCATTATCTAGAAGTGAATTACACAGAATTACATTTTTTTTTTAATACAATCCACTTATGCAGCTGGATAATTTCACTGAAGCAATTTAGAGAGAAAGTACGTCCGCTCAAGGGTACAACGGCAGCACGTGACCTGTGAATAAAACTGGTGACGAGTCCGTTTCCCTAACCCCTTCACCACACAGCCGCCCCATACAAAATACCTCCTAGCAAGTGCATCTGAAAACTGTAATCAAACTCATTACTTAAGATGCACTCATTATACACTCTCAGTCATTACACAGCCTCACTACAGTACTAACCACAAACAACGCCCAGCACAGTACTGCACGACATGCACACACAAACATACGCGCACACACACACACACTCCCTCACCGCCATATTCACACACACACACACACACACACACACACTCCCTCACCGCCATATTCACACACACACACACACACACACACACACTCCCTCACCGCCATATTCACTCACACACACACACACACTCCCTCACCGCCATATTCACACACACACACACACACTCCCTCACCGCCATATTCACACACACACACACACACACACTCCCTCACCGCCATATTCACACACACACACACACACACACACACACACACACGCACACACAAGCACATACGCACACACACACTCCCTCACCACCATATTCATACACACACACAAGCACGCACGCACACACACACGAACATATGCGCACACACAGTGTCTCACCGCCATATTCACACACACACACACACACACACACGCGCGCGCACACACACACAGTGCAGCCACCGCTGTAATAACCCATTACAGAAGGCACATATGATTAAACAGCCATAATTGACTATCGTCAGGCCAGAGTGGCGCATTAGGTCACAAACACATTAGCCCAGCTGCCTGGTGAGGAGCTGTCAGCGTCTCACTCACAGAGCTGCTCTCTCGAGTCTCCGTGACCACGGCGACGGGAAACGGCCCCGCGGCGCGGGCTAAAACCTCAGAACGCAGAAGGGCCGTCGCACGTCTGCGGCGAGAAGTCTCACCCCCCCCCCCCGCCCACAAACACCGACGGCACAGCGCGGACGGCGGCCGCCGTGGCGACCGGCGCCGTGGAAACGCAAAGGGGCCGAGGGCCGCGAAGCGCGCGTCCGCGAGGCCTTCCGGACGCGTTCGAGAACTCCGCTGCCGTCCGTCACCAGTAGCGAGCGTGACGTCAGCGTTAGAACGTTCCGTTAAGAACGTTCCAATCACACGTTTTGAGATCCGACTTCATTTTAAAATACAGACCACTAAATCTAACGCGATCTCACGGAATGACGGAACGGGCTCTGGTACCAAATTTCATTTTCAATAAAAGCACACCACCTTTTTCATTTCGGCCTTTGAAAACTTTTTAATATCCTTAATGAAAACAGAGGCTTTGATCAGCAGTTCCTCTCCTATAAAACTAGGGGGGTACAAGACTGGCATATGCACTGGTGGGGGGGGGGGGGGGAGGGGGTGGGCTTGGCTCGTATTGGTCAACCTTCGAAATGACCGCGTTTGTAAAATATGGGCCCGCTTGCAGTCAGAGGCATTCTGGGTAGTACAAGTGTATCAGAGCAGCGGTACCGCCCATCCTAATGTTGGCTAATGAACTGCTAGCTTTGCCATATCCAGTAAAACATTCGACAGAATAATGCGCATTGTAATCTTAAAACATCCTTATTATTCATGATTTAAAGCAGACAATTCAGATGCATTTTTAGAGTAACTTGCAATTTTAGAATAGCAATGAAAACAGACTTGCTTAGCGAGTTAGTGAATATGCTGAATTCACCATTTCGGTTTTTTTTTGTTAATTATTGGCTTCAAAACACACTTGACTGATCCTTACTTTAATAATTTCCCCACTGTTCTGCAAATTCTTTATTGTTTACGGCTGACTAGTAAAGTCCTTAATTAGCAAACAACAACACGGCGGGAAATTATTGCGGAGCGGTGCTGGTGAGCCCGCGAAGGGGTCCTCTTGGAGGACTTTTCAGCTGTTAGGCGTCCGGCGACCTTGCCCGAACAGAATTTTACAGGGTTGGCGTCGTGTTCACACACTGCACAAGGGGCTGCTGCGGTCTGAGACGGGAGAGTGCAACATTCACCTCTGAAAATCAGCACTGCCAGGCAAGCTGGTGGTCACGAAGGGAAGCGTCCCACACACAGTTACACGCTCCCACTCTCACGGAAATACACACTGTAAACCGGGGACTAAATTTAACCATGCACAAAACGTAACGATACAGGCCTCAGCCGTATGCGTATCGTAACGTGTATATACTGCGAAATGTCATCCAGGATGTGTTTTGCTGGTCGGCTGACTAGGACCTGGGGCGTTGGGATCGAAACCCCACTTCTCTGCAGGTCAGCATATTCGTTGTGGGAACATCTAACTGTACGGGCCTGATTCACTAAGACCTTTAACGCGTGCAAAACGGTGTTAGCACCGACAAAAGCGACAACGCGGCCAGCGATTGGCCGTGGCATTTGCTCGGCACCAATCGGTAATCACGTTATCGGTTTTGCGGGCCTACGTGTCTGATGCAGGGGTGTGCGGGGGGTGGGGGGGGGGGGGGGGGGTGGGGGGGGGACGTTTAGCTGCGCTCAGCTACCGGGGCCGAACCAGCATCCCCCCCGCGCACAGCTGCTGAGGAAATTAAAAGGGAAGTCAACCGGAAAGTAATTCTACATGATCTGACATGCTGTTCCTTACCAAAAAAAACAAAAAACAAAAAACAAAAAACAAAACAACCGCGGCTCCTATTCTCAACCGAAGGGTGGAGAATATCTTTGTTTCGATTGAAGTGCGTGCCGCTTTAAACCACCGGGTCTTCCCCCAGGGCCCTGTGTGTGTGTGTGTGTGCGTGTGTGTGTGTGTGTGTGTTTCTGTGTGTGTGTGTGTGTGTGCGTTAAAAGATTCTGGAACACTGGGTAAGAACTGACCCTTAAAGAGGGCTTGCTTTTGTCTGCAATGGTTTAAAAGTGAGCAAAAACACGTCCTGTGATGACTTTCCCTTTTAACCAGGAGTAGCGTTTGGAAAAAAAATACTGGGCTGAGGGGTGTTTTTAACATGACACCGCGGTCTTGAAGCCATTGGGGCCGGGGGGCGGGGGCAAGGACGGAGGCGGGGACTCACCTGGCCCGGGGGGCGGGGGGGCTGAGCCGGGTTTTGGGAGAGGGGGAGGGGGGGGGGGAGGCGGGGTCTTACCTGCCACTCCTCTCTGGATGATGAGGGAAGTCTCCGCCCCCACGGGGCAGTCCTTGAGCAGCTCCACCACCTGGTTGTGGTTGAGGCCCTGGGCGCTGCGCCCGTTGATCTCGGCGATGAGGTCCCCCTCGCGGAGGCCCGGGCAGCCCTGCGTCTCCAGGACCTGCTTGACCCGCTGGCCCGCCGCGCTGTCCGCCACGGTGAAGCCGAAGCCGTCCGGCCCCTTCACGATGACCAGCGCCGTCAGCTCCGCCTGCGCCGCCCCGGACGACGCCATGGAGACGCTGTCCTCCGGCGGCTGGGCGGGGCCCCCCTCGGGGTGGAGGTGGGCGTCGCCGGGGCGGGCCAGGGGCGGGGCCAGGAGCTGCTCGCCGGCCTCCTGCAGGAAGCGGGCGGCCCGCTGGGCGTACTCGGCGTAGCTCTCGTAGCCGCCGCCGCCGCCGCCGCGCCCGTTGGTCAGGCCGGGGAGGCCCACGGGGGGCGGGGGCGCGTCCTCGGGGTCGTAGGGCAGGGGGTACCCCCGGCAGAGCACCAGGGTGACGCTCTGCCCGATGGGCACCGACTGGAACAGCTTCACCACGTCGGCGTGGGTGGTGCCCAGGACGCACACCTCGTTGATGTAGACGATGACGTCACCTGGACGGGGGCAAATGCCTGCAGGTGAGTAATGAGTGACAGGCAAAAGGGGTGTCGCCTAATAGCAATACCTGCAGGTGAGTAATGACTGACAGGAGAAAGGGGCGTTGCCTAACATAAATACTTGCAGGTGAGTAATGACTGACAGGCAGTCAACAGCACCTCAGCCTCCTCCTCCTCCTCCTCCTCCAGGGCTTTCATTAATCTCAGCAAATACCGCAAATCGATAGCATAGCACGTTCTCGGAAAAGAAATCGTCCGAAACCTGCTGCAGTTCCCCAGCGTGGTCCGACACGCGCAGAAAAGCAAGCACGCTCACACACACACACACACACACACACATACAGATGCATCCACAAAAAACTAATGCACAAATGATCACTGCGATCCATTTCCCCAGAGCCACGGAGGGACTGGGTTAGGTTGTGTTATTGTCCAATTTCACAATAATGGCTGGGAAGTATTGAATTAGACACAGAGAAGTCTTAATCTTAGTCTTAAACTAATTCCGACCTCGTTAGCGCGCTAGCCGTGTTAGCTGGTGAGCACGCATTCACGGTGGCCAGCCGGCTAGCCGGGCCGCTAACTTTCTTCTCATGGAAGTGAGGGAAAGGAGCTAGCTTGTCTCCCAAGGTTCTTCCTTGTGCGTCAGCCACGCGCCGCACTTCATGGCATTATTTTCCATGACTCCTTATGTCTACATTCCATTACGTCGCCTTCTCCGGTCGATGAAGCAGTGACCCTGCCCATTATATGCATGGCCCAAAACCGAATACTGTTTTTTGGATATATTGATTACAAGATATGTACTCATACGAGCAAATAAACATAGAATAGTGTGTTTGTTTGGTTTATTGACGACGTCTTTGTTAAACAGCTACCAGGTTGTGCCTCTCAGACGCCATTAAATCAATGTTATTTGGCAAACAATGCTAACCGCTAACAAGGAGCGAGCTACGCAGTCTCGACGTAAGAGTGCTTGGAGCCCGACATGTCCCCAAATTTATTACATAACTTGTGGTGAGAGCCTCAGTGGACCTGGGTCTAAAAAATGTGAACTACCCCTTTAAGTTCACAGGTTAGTCTTGGGCTGTTCTATGAGTAAACTCCAGCCACGTCCAGAAAGGCAGCTCGGTAGCCACGCCCACAACAACGACACTCTCGGTCAGGTGACGCCCAGCTGCGCCGCGAGTGCACTGGCTGGCAGGCTGACGTGCCCCCGTGCGATTGGCCGGTCTGAAAAGTCTCGGCCGGTAAACGACTCTGACTGGCTCGATAAAAACCAGCATCCCACGAGACGGTATCATACGTCTCGGCAAACGTACTTGTGACCGCAGAGACCGCGTTTCCGAGTCGCCGCGGAGTAATCAGATCCTCTGAATCCCAGTCACAAACCGCACACGCAAAACAAATCTGACAGCTGCCATGTTTGCAAAGATAACAACGCTCACTCGGTACGTCCGAGGTCTTATTAGAAAGCCACTTATTCGCTAATCGCAATTTTAATTTGTTCCTCGTTACTCATTTACTTCGGGACCGCAACGTACGTTCGGAAAAAGCAGGCCAATTTGCATTTTTTAAATTTTAATTTAGTTTCCCCGCACGCAAATATAATTTATTTGTTAAATGTTATTCACAACATTGTTTTTCCCAGCAGTCTAACTTGTGCCACTGTGCAGTAAGAGAATAGAGAGGTTATTCGCCAGCCTGGTTGCTGGGCACGGTTTCCACGGTAACCGGCCTGAAACGAGGCGCGCCGCTGGCTGGCTGGCGTGCGCGGACGCGGGCGTGCGACAGAGGAAGCTGGTTTTTTTTTTCCCCCGAGCGGTCGGGCGGGCGGGCGGGCGGGCGGGCGGGCGTGCGCGAGAGCTCGCGTTCGCATCGGCCGTGGGCGGGGCTAGCCGCGCGCTATTTTTACATACGCCGCGCCGCTCGGGGTCTATTTCCGTCACGCCTAGCGCGCTGCTACAGCCTTTTCACAGACAGCGGCGCCGTGTTCAAGGCCCAAACCGCCAAAAACCCCCTAACCAGGACAAGGGGCCTAAAACAAACCGATCTCATTTCAGGGTTTGAGGGTGTAGTCAGCGGTGGTACCCACGGTCCTGCTGTGTCAGAGATGGTCCTGGTTCTTGCTCTATCCAGACATATAACCACTTAAATCGATTCATTTGAATGAATCGGGTTTAATGAAAGCAGGCGACTCTACGTGCTTCACCATTAAGTCATATAGTCAACCTCATTAAGTCATATAGTCAACCTCAGACTAGTAATCGTGCGTCTAACTCTAGTGATCACACTCAGATAAAAACAAAAACCCTCAATGTCACCGGCACTCGAGGGGCCAGAGCTGCCCACCCCTAGTGTAGGGTGCAGGGTTTAGGGTGTAGGGCAGTGTTAACCAACCCTGTTCCTGGAGATCCACCATCCTTCAGGTTCGTACTTCCAACATCTCATTCGACAGCTAGGGGGATCTCCTCGAGCTGCTAATTAGCAGAGTCCGGTGTTCCAAATTAGGGGTGAAATTAAAACCTACAGGATGGCAGCTCTCCAGGATCAGGGTCGGTTTCCACTGGCTTAGGGTATGGGGCATATTTACAGTGAGGTATTTAGCAGACGCTGTCTCTCGACAGCGCAAATGCAAAAAGACTGAAGCGAGAAGCAGGGCTCGTGCCAAGTCGCGAACGTTTGCAGCTTGTACAGTTTGTACATAAACCTGCTACATGAAGTACAGCGCCACAACGGGCTGAGGACAGAGTGCTTTAAGCGGCAAGTCGGGTTCGAGGATGTAGCGTTAGCCGTAGCGCCCCAGACGCTACGGGTTCTGTCAAACGTGAGGCTTTAATCAATGAGAAATGTTCACTCGGGGTGGGTTTTTTTTTTTTCTCTGCCCAGAGGCTGCATTTGTTTCTTTTGGCTTTCAGGCAAAAAACAGCACCTGCACAGGGGAGGGGCGGGCGGGCGCCGGGGTAACCGATGTGTCAGCACGAACCGGCCAATCGGAACGGACGGCAAGACAGGCCGTGGAATTGAGCTGTTGTTTGTACACGCTTGGCGAAGGCCTAGGGGAACCTCGGGGAGCGTAAATGTGTATTTACAGCCCTGGAACATAATCACTCCTCCGCGCGTTGTGTGTGCTGTTGACCTCGTTACGGACGGTAGCCCGGGCCTGGAAATGACGGGTCCGCACTACGTCTCCCAGAAGCCTCGGCTGGAACTACAGCGACACGCGCACAGGCGCGGGGTGATTAACGTGTGAACGAACACGGCAGATGGCGGGCGCTCGTGCGCACACACGACGCTTGCACACAAAAACACGCAGACGTGAATACACACAAACACACAGGCAGGCATATTAATGCGCATGTACTCACACACACATACACACACACACACACACACGCGCGCGCGCGGCGCAGATAAACCTTGGCCGGAGCACGGGTTCCCAGGGAGAGACAGACTGTCCAGCTGGGACAGTTTTAAGGCTGACATTACGGGGAGGGAGCGGGGTCAAGAGTGTCGCGACCGACAGGCCGGCCAAGATGTCCGCTTCTCCGAGAGGCACACCGTGAGGCGTGCGAGGAAGAGGAGGACAGGGGGGAAGAGGAGGAGAGTTTTTTTTCCGTGCCCCTTTGGAAACATTTTCCGTTTCCGAAGGGGCACCTGTTCTCAACGCATGCTGTAAGCAACAGCTCGTCCATATTTGTGCAATTAGCTACGAAGCTGTTTTGACAATTTGACAGACAATTTTATGGAATGATCCATTCCTGGTGCGAGTGGTGGGGGGGTGAGAAGGTGACACAATGAGACTGAATGGCAGTGTGGAACGATCCATTCCCGGTGCAAGTAGGGGGGGGGTGAGAGGGTGACATAATGAGACTGAATGGCAGTGTGGAGCGGTCCATTCCCGGTGCAAGTAGGGGGGAAGGTGAGAGGGTGACACGATGAGACTGAATGGCAGTGTGGAGCGGTCCATTCTCGGTGCAAGTAGGGGGGGTGAGAGGGTGACATAATGAGACTGAATGGCAGTGTGGAGCGGTCCATTCTCGGTGCGAGTAGGGGGGGGGGGTGAGAGGGTGACACAATGAGACTGAATGGCAGTGTGGAGCGGTCCATTCTCGGTGCGAGTAGGGGGGGGGGGGTGAGAGGGTGACACAATGAGACTGAATGGCAGTGTGGAGCGGTCCATTCTCGGTGCGAGTAGGGGGGGGGGGGGGTGAGAGGGTGACACAATGAGACTGAATGGCAGTGTGGAGCGGTCCATTCTCGGTGCAAGTAGGGGGGGGTGAGAGGGTGACACAATGAGGCTGAATGGCAGTGTGGAGCGATCCATTCCCGGTGCACGTGGGGGGGGGGGGGCGAGGACAGGGACATGAGAAGGCGATAAAGGAAGAAGGGGAGGCGGCGAGGGAAAGGGGGGGGAGGCGGCGAGGGAAAGGGGGGTGCGGGGGCGAGGGAAAGGGGGGTGCGGGGGCGAGGGAAAGGGGGGGGAGGCGGCGAGGGAAAGGGGGGGCGACGGCGAGGGAAAGGGGGGGGAGGCGGCGAGGGAAAGGGGGGGGGGGCGGGGGCTACCTGTGTTCATCTTGCCGTCCTGCGCGGCGGGCCCGTCGGGGATGACGCTCTTCACCTGCAGGAACTCGTCGGGCTCGTCGCCGCCGATGATGGTGAAGCCGAAGCCCATGCTGCTCTTCTGCAGCGCCGTGGACAGGAAGGACCCCTTCAGCTGCGAGGCGTCCCGCGTGAACGCCGGCTTCTCTGCGGAGACACGCGGGCGGACGCGCGCGCCGCCGTTTCGTTACTGGCCGCCCGAGAGAACGGCCAAGCCTTTCACATCACAATGCGCTACAGCCGGTTAGCAAGTGCTAACGCTAACACATTAGTTTAGTTTAGTTTACAGGCATTTAGCAGGCTAACAACGCTAACATGTTGGTTTGGTTTAGTTTAGTTTACAGGCATTTAGGAGGCGCTAACGCTAACACGTTGGTTTAGTTTAGTTTACAGGCATTGATTGGAGCGTAAAGGACGCGCGTTCGCACGTCAGCGGCAACGCGTGGCAGGAGGAGGCCGGGTCCGAGCTTTCCCGCTCCGCTCCACCTTTTTCCTCAAACGCTTTCTCTACGCTCCCTCGGACGCGCGGCTCGCCGGGCACCCGCCATTCCGGATCGGAAATGAGCAGCGGCTCGGCGCCGCGGGGGTTGCTGTTGCCGCTAATGTAATGTAAATAATGTAAACTGTACGCCCGCAGAGCTTAGGGCTCAGCATTTGAGAGATTCCCCCCATCTCGTTATTAATTTTATTTTTTTTTTGCTTTTGAGAACCCGCCGCATTAAAGGCTGTCAGATATCCGCGTGACGTGCGAGCGACAGGAGCGAATCACGCGCAGCGCCGCGCGCATGGGACTGAAATAGCAGGCAGAGGAAACCCTACGCTGCCCTACTTTCAGAGAGACCACAGACGCAAGGAATACATCGCAGGATTGAGACAGTGCTGGGGAAAGAGTGTGCAGCGTATCAAATCTGCTGGCACAATGGGGACTTACTCCTCCACCGCACTAGAGGGCGTATGACTGCAGGGCAGGGAGGAGGGGGCGGGGTTACCTCTGTACACAGTGGGGAGGGGCAGGCGAGAGGGGGCGGGGTTACCTCTGTACGCAGTGGGGAGGGGCAGGGAGGAGGGGGCGGGGTTACCTCTGTACACAGTGGGGAGGGGCAGGGAGGAGGGGGCGGGGTTACCTCTGTACACAGTGGGGAGGGGCAGGCGGGAGGGGGCAGGGTTACCTCTGTACACAGTGGACAGGGGCAGAGAGGAGGGGGCGGGGTTACCTCTGTAAACAGTGGGGAGAGGCAGGGAGGAAGGGGCGGGGCAGGGGGAGGGGGCAGGGTTACCTCTGTAAACAGTGGGGAGAGGCAGGAAGGAAGGGGCGGGGCAGGGGGAGGGGGCAGGGTTACCTCTGTACACAGTGGGGAGGGGCAGGGAGGAGGGGGCGGGGCAGGGGGAGGGGGCAGGGTTACCTCTGTACGCAGTGGGGAGGGGCAGAGAGGAGGGGGCGGGGCAGGGGGAGGGGGCGGGGTTACCTCTGTAAACAGTGGGGAGGCGCAGGGAGGAGGGGGCGGGGTTACCTCTGTACACAGTGGGGAGGGGCAGGGAGGAGGGGGCAGGGTTACCTCTGTACACAGTGGGGAGGGGCAGTCAGGAGGGGGCGGGGTTACCTCTGTAAACAGTGGGGAGGGGCAGGCGGGAGGGGGCGGGGCAGGGGGAGGGGGCGGGGTTACCTCTGTACACAGTGGACAGGGGCAGGGAGGAGGGGGCGGGGTTACCTCTGTACACAGTGGGGAGGGGCAGGGAGGAGGGGGCGGGGTTACCTCTGTACACAGTGGGGAGGGGCAGGGAGGAGGGGGCGGGGTTACCTCTGTACACAGTGGACAGGGGCAGGGAGGAGGGGGCGGGGCAGGGGGAGGGGGCAGGGTTACCTCTGTACACAGTGGACAGGGGCAGGCAGGAGGGGGCGGGGTTACCTCTGTACACAGTGGGGAGGGGCAGGGAGGAGGGGGCGGGGTTACCTCTGTACACAGTGGACAGGGGCAGGGAGGAGGGGGCGGGGCAGGGGGAGGGGGCAGGGTTACCTCTGTACACAGTGGACAGGGGCAGGGAGGACAGGCCTTGGCTCTGCATTTGCTGCTGATGCTGGATCCGTCTCTTGGCCTCCAGGACGGGATTCTCAAACTGGGTCCTTCGATTTATGTGACTGCAGGGAAACAGCAGAGACGACACACCTTAGGATAACCCGCTCACACATGACCTACCATAGAATGCATTTCACATCCCAGGCTACCACTCAGTGACCATAGATATCTCAAAAAAGACTGTGTCCAATCAAAATCACTGACTGAAAGAAAGCCAAAACTATTACATTAAGCCGTTACATCCAGTCAAGGTTTTAAAAGAATTTGTTAATCCCGAATGCAGTAAAGTTCCAACAGGAGGATTTGGTATTGGAAGTAACACAGCATTTACATTTTAACCAATCAGCAGTGCGGCCGCTTAGTGGGCTACCAATCAAAAAGGGAAGAAAGAGAATATCATTACAGAATGGATATGCCGTGTCAAACCTCCGTTTTCTTGTGTTTAGAAATCACGTAACCGACAAACAAAAGTTAATTAACATTATTTTCCGGCTTATAAATCAGGAGAAGAAAAAAAAAGCACGACATCTTTCTCTCGTGGGTTACCGAATGCTTCAACTGTGAGAAAACAGACGGAACGCAGACAGATTTTTTAAAAAAAATAAGAATTATTAATAATAATAATAATAATAATAATAATAATAAGAAGAAACTCACAGAAAAAAAAATCCAGCGGCAGTTAAAAGGCGGAGAGATCCAGCGGGCCATTTTGAACAACCGCCGAGCGTAAAACAGTTAGCCGCCCGCCGAGCGCGCTTCCAGAACGTTCCCCGGCGCCCTCCGGACACGTCCACGCTCAGACCCGCGGTCTCCATAGCGACCACGCTTCCCCTCCGAGCGGGACGCACCGAGAGCCGCCCGAGGGTCATGTGACGAAACGCCTCCGCCAATCAGAAGCGCGTTTCGTTCTGTTCAATTTTTTTTTACGCGAGTTGTTTCAGTTGCTCAATAGGACTCTATTTTTACATTTTTTATTCGTCTTTATTTTACGTGTCCGCTTTCGACCGCCGCTCGTGTTTTCGGGAAGCTCTCCGGGAAACCCGCGAGAGAGAGAAGCGGCGGCTAAAACGTTCAACGGAAGCGACGCTAAGCGGAAGGGGCGCTTTCGAACAGGAAGCGATTAACAGGAAGCGATGGCGCGTGCCGCTGAAGGAGGAGGAGGAGGAGGAGGAGGAAGAGGGCGCTAACTCAGGGCGGGAGGCCGACACTTACTCCACGTAGTAACTGCCGTAAATCGGGTCGTCTATCTTCTCCCAGCCGTACGGGAGCTCTGGGGAGGAAAGAAACGCAGGTTAGAACCCACAACCCCAACGTGCCGAACCCCGAGGGAGGAACCAACCTCCCCGCGAAACATTCTCTAGCGGTTTTGACAGTAGCGTCATTAGCCGGGAGATAGAACATCATCTCGAGCGGTCTAATGAGCCAGCGCAGGATTTTTGTAGTCCTGCGCAATTCGTTTCTGGGGTCCGTAGTGCCGTCTCTGTTATTGAGCAATGCATTATTGTGCTCACGGATCTGCTGAGCTAACAGTTTCATTGATTCCATGGAAACTAAGCAGGAACGTGTTCTGCAAAAAAGACCAAAGGAGTGTGTTGAATATTTTACACAATGAAAGTCCACAAGGGGCTCCAGTGAGGCTCTTGTAGCCTGGCCCTGTCGAACACCCCCACCTCCCACCCCCTCAGGCAAAAGCACTAAGACGAGCAGCACTGAGACACCAAACACTAACTCAAAGCACTAAGACTACCAGATCACTGAGACTCTGAACATTAAGATTCAAAGAGATCCAAAGACCTCAAAAAAATGAGACTCTCGGCACTTGGACTCAAAGCACCAAGACTCTGGCACTGAGATTCAAAGACTAAGACTGAAAACACTGAGAACCCAAGCACTTCACTCAATTTAATATTTATAGTGCATTTTACACACACAAACATTCGCTTCACGGCGAAACAGGAAACAGAACTCCAGCACAAGGACCCGGAGCACTGAGACTCCCATACACTGATATTCAGCACCGAGACTCCCGAACTCAGGCCGAAAACACTGAGATTTTGCACCAAGCTTTCCCGGAACACCGACGCTGAGCTCTGAGACTCGGGGCTATATGCAGTAAATCGCGGGAGATGACACAGTGGAGATTAGTTTGAGGCGGTTTTTTACGAGGTGGCGGTCGCGGGAGTCCCGCCGCAGGAGCCCGCGGCTCGCAAATCACTTCGCCGCCAACGCCCCCCCCGGCAAACGCCCCCCCCTTCCCACCGAGCCGCAGAGGCGGAGCGGGGCTGCCGGGTGGCCCGGGCTGGCCGGTAGCTCCAAAGACCAGCTGTTCTGTTGACCAGGGTACGAGATCGTTCAAGTAGGTTAGGGGGTCTGCGTTTCGTCTCTCTCCATCTCTCTCCATCTCTCTCTGTCTCTCTCAGTCTCTCTCTGTCTCTCTCCATCTCTCTCAGTCTCTCTGTCTCTCTCCGTCTCTCTCCGTCTCTCTCTCCATCTCTCTCAGTCTCTCTCTGTCTCTCTCCGTCTCTCTCTCTCCCTCTCTCCGTCTCTCTCTTCCTCTCTCCATCTCTCTGTCTCTCTCCCCCTCTCCGTCTCTCTCTCTCTCTCTCTCTCTCTCTCTCAGTCTCTCTCTCAGTCTCTCTCCATCTCTCTCAGTCTCTCTCTCCATCTCTCTCCGTCTCTCTCTGTCTCTCTCTCTCCATCTCTCTCCGTCTCTCTCTGTCTCTCTCTCTCCATCTCTCTCAGTCTCTCTCAGTCTCTCTCAGTCTCTCTCAGTCTCTCTCTCCATCTCTCTCCGTCTCTCTCAGTCTCTCTCAGTCTCTCTCTCCATCTCTCTCAGTCTCTCTCCGTCTCTCTCTCTCTCTCTCTCTCTGTCTCTCTCTCTCTCTCTCTCTCTCTGTCTCTCTCTCTCCATCTCTCTCAGTCTCTCTCCGTCTCTCTCCGTCTCTCTCTCCCTCTCTCCGTCTCTCTCTCCCTCTCTCCGTCTCTCTCTCCTGCCCTCGCCGGTACGCTCCTGCTCTCTCGCTCCTCGGATCCCTGGGGTGGTCCTCCGCAGACGCATTGGGCTGCTACCAGCTGGGTCACGCTGATCTTGAAAAGCACAGTCGCTACTTAGAAACATCGTGTTGCACTGAACTGTTTTCTGAACACGTCACACTGAAATGCACTGAACACACATACATGCCCAGTACACAAAAACATACACTGTATGCACATACATACACTGTGCACACAAACATGTCCAGTACACACAAACATACACTGTATGCACATAGGTACACTGTGCACACAAACATGTCCAGTACACAAAAACACACACAGTGTGCACATACGTACACTGTGCACACAAACATGTCCAGTACACAAATACACACACAGTATGCACATACATACACTGTGCACACAAACATGTCCAGTACACACAAACATACACTGTATGCACATATGTACACTGTACACACACACACACTACAGAACAGTACGACAGAGTGCAGCATTATGTTCAGTACAAATCATCCTTGCAGTATTGGACTCATAAGAACATTGGCATTCTCAGATTAATACATGTTCGCTGTGTAGACACACTGTCAGTCAGTGAAGAGCACTGTAGCACTACTTCTGAAGCAGAGCGTATTTAAATGCCGTGGCTGCTTGACAGCAACGTCAAAGTGCAGTGCGTGACAAATAGGAGTTACATTGCACTCTCCTTTCCCCTTAGATCAGGGGTAACAAAACTCCAACTGCCCCCTGCAGATCAGGGGCGACAGAACTTCCAGCTACCCCTCAGATCAGGGGTGACAGAACTCCAGCCGCCCCTTTACATCGGGGGTAACAAAACTATTTCTGGAGAACCAATTATTCTTAATCTTAATTTTAATGTTCGGTTATTCCATCTTAATTTTCTGGCTCTCTCCTGTATGGGGTGGCAGTGAATCGTTTTCACCGTGGCTGCGGCTTGTGATTTTTTGATCGTGATTAATAAGGCGGATCGAATGAATGACCGGGGCGCGTTAAATAATTAAGGGCGGAAGCTGGCGCGGACTCCAGAAGCAGATGGCCCCGTCCTCACGCACCACTGTCCCGGGCCCGCCGGCCGGCCGCGATTCGCCCATCCGCGATGAGTCAGAGATGATGTCGCCCGCAGGGGGGGGGGGGGGGGGGGGGAGGGGCCCGGTCGTAAAGCGCCTCAGAAGCGCTGACCTCGGATCAGTTCTCCGCTGCCCCCGCATCCCCCCCCACCTCATCCACCGCGGGCGAAAAAGACTAAACTGATCCCAGGTCAGCGCTCTTACTCCGAGAAGCTCTATGAACAGGGTCCCCGATTTTCTACACTGCTTTTGAATCCAAGGGGGGCGGGGCCAGGAAAGCAGAAAGGGCTCAGCCAATCAGACTGCAGTTTAGTTGCCACGCGCTCTCGCGAGCTCGAAGCGCGGCATTCTGCACTCCGTAACACAAGCGTCGGGCTCCATTTTAAAATAACTATTCATGAGATCAAAAAAATCCCGACTCATCTGTATCGTTTCACATTCAACAATGGGATAATGCATCTCACCTCCCTAAAATAAAATCCCATTAAGCTGAAAGAAAGCTTCGTGTAATCTTTCCACTCCGCTTCCTAATAGGTTTCTTAGCCTTGTCTCCGCAAGCACGCCCTCCTTTATCACTTTGAAACTGAGCTTCCTATTACATAAAGGCGACCCCAGGGGCAGAACCAATCAGAGGCTGAAAAATCTGCAGGCTCCGCCCCCCGTTTGGACTTTGATCTATAAATAGCCTGGCTGAAAGCGGTTCTGCTCAGAGACTTTGAAAGGATCAGGGTGGCAGCTGCGTGTATGTGATTTAGGCTAACTGCTACATGCAACATTGAAGATGTTTTTGTTTGGACCCAACCCTCATTAATAAATGAAATGGGGAAAGAAATCCCTAAAGTCTTGCTCCTGGCAACTCTCTCTCTCACACGCGCACACACGCACACACACACACACACGCACACAGGAGAGGACCTGTGGTTCGTGAAGCGTGTCAGAGCTCTGGGACTGGGCCGAGATCCCTTGGGAGAGCTTCTTGACTGTGCTGTGATTGTCACTCCAGTCACACACACACACACACACACACACACACAGACACGCACACACACACACGCACACAGACACGCACACGCACACACACACACACACACACACACACACACACACACACACACACACACAGACACACACACACAGACACACACACACACACACACACACACACACACACACGCACGCACAGCAGCGCTGCCCGAGACACACACGTGACGGCAGATCAAAGCCCCCCGGCTCTCTCTCTCTCTCTCTCTCTCTCCAAGCAGAGCCAGGGCTGATCTCCAAGAAAGCCCCGCTCTCCTCAACGTCAGCCCGCTGAACACAAAATGAAGCACTTAACGTCAAACGCTTCCTGACAACCGCTGGAGTGCCCCCCCCCCCCCCCCCCCGACACGGGCGGCGTGCCACCGATCCGCAGCGGCGTGTCGCCAAGGGAGGAGTCCTATCGCTACGCGCGCGACGCGCTCGCACGCAGACGCGGATACGGTCCGAACCTGCCGTCCACACGCTACCGCACGCGGAAAAGGGACCCTTCCCTCACCGCGCACGCGTGTAGAACACGCACTTACTGCACGTCGCTTTGGATAAAAGCGTCTGCCAAATAAATGTAATGTAACGTAATGCAATGCAATGCAATGCAATGCAATGCAATGCAATGCAATGCAATGCAATGCAATGCAATGCAATGCAATGCAATGCAATGCAATGCAATGCAATGCAATGCAATGCAATGCAATGCAATGCAATGCAATGCAATGCAATGCAATGCAATGCAATGCAATGCAATGTAATGTAATGTAATGCAATGCAATGCAATGTAATGCAGTGTAATGCAATGTAATGTAATGTAATGTAATGCAATGTAATGTAATGCAATGTAACGTAATGTAATGTAATGTAATGTAATGTAACGCAATGTAACAATGTAATGTAATGTAATGTAATGCAATGTAACATAATGTAATGTGATGTAATGTAATGCAATGGAACATAATGTAATGTAATGCAATGTAACATAATGTAACGTAATGTAATGTAACATAATGTAATGCAATGTAATGTAACGTAACGTAACATGCGCGTGCCAAACGCTGGCGATATAGCGTATACCCACAATGCACTGCCACGCGGCTTTTCCCGCTAATTAACGCCGCAAGGGGAGGAGGAGGAGGAGGAGGAGGAAGCACGGCCCGGGATCCAACGCTCGGCGGAAAGGATTCAGGCTCCGCTAAGCAATCTGTTCGTTTCGTTCGCGAACTCGCAAATTTCGCTGTCGTTAATTTGCTTCACGACACAAAGTCCCGAGAAGGGCAATTATACTCTCTTCTTGAAGGAATCGTCGCCTTGCCAGCGTCATTATCGCCCCTTAGCGTTTGTGGAGGAAGGAGTACTGTCGTGGTTCGATCAAACCTTACGTAGCGTAAGAAATAACAAGGCGCGGAGAAAAACATGAAAGCGAAGGAGTAGCCGTAGAGCAGGCCCCGGGGCCCTCTGGGATTTCTGAGGCCCATCAGCAGCAGCGCTAACGAGACGAGGCAGCCGTTATCTGGACTTCTGACAACCCGAAACGGAACGGGGGGGGGGACAGAGGGCCACGAGGTGAAGATGCTCCGTCCACAATCGCCGCGGAAACGCTGCGACCGCGAAGGGGAAGAGATGCCTTTCCTTTCCCGGCCAGCAGGGGGCCCCCCTCCCTCTCCCGACCTCGCGGACGCGGGCGTCTCCTCGCCCCAGCCTGGCCGTTCCGCGATTCGTTCGCGGGTTTTTTTTGCGATCCGCCGTCTTGCGATCGGGCGCTTGGCGACGCTCCATGCATTATTCACTCCGTTTGCGGGCTCAACTTGTCCGGGCCCTCTCCGGTAAATGAGATTATTCTAACTCGGCAGGACAGGCCGGTTAGAGTAAAGGTCGGAAAAAGAACGCGCAAAAGACTGTGCGCACACACACACACACACGCACACACACACACACGCACACGCACACACACACACACACACACACACACACACACACACCGGGGCTTTCAATCAGCCTCAGAGTAGCAGCCAGGGCAGGCTGGTTGAAATCGAGGTCCCAAAAGAATGTGCACACACGCCAGGGCTTTCAATCAGCCTCAGAGTCGCAGGGTCACCCGCCGGCAGTCTTCCAGCTTGGCGAGGGGTACGTAGGAGGGCTACATTTTTAAAGATGCATTACTTGAAACCAGAAAACTGGTTGTGGTTGGGGTCGGGGGGTGGGGGGGGGGGGGGGGGAGGCAAGGGGGCAAAGAGCAGGAACTCAGTTCAGCGCTGCATCCGGATAACCCTCAGAGTAGGTAACAGCTAGGGGAGCACGGCAATAGCAGACTCTTTATGCCCAGTGACAGGCGACAGGCAAAGTACGTACCCCTGAATATTTACTGAAGCCATTCAGGGTGTGTACTTCGCTCGAGGGTAGTGCCCCACACAGGAATCCATCTTGCAAGCATAGTTCTGTGACCGCACTGCCACACCATGTGAAACACGGGTTGCCTTTTCACATGGTTCACACTGTACCATTTCGCTTGCGGTTTGTAGATTTCTTCTGGGAGATATTTAACATTTTGTAACCGAGTATACGCGTGAATTTTTTGCCCTTGTTGCCTGATTCACTTTTTTTTTTTCCTGGAAAATGCAAGTGAACCTCAGGGAAATTATATGATGCAACATCCAGCCAACGGCAGCGGGAATACTTTCCCCGGGTTTCGCAAATAGGAGAGCCGCCATGTTCTTTCTAGGGGGGCGTCGTTAACGAGAACAGGGTGATGATGCGTTTCCGGTGTCCGTCAGAGGGAGAGAATGGACAGTGGGTGGGACTAAATAAAAAATCTGTCCCTAACGCTGACTCACAATTATGACTAACAAACCAAGAAGTTTGTTGTTCAACAATCAGCAAATCAGTAGTTTGCCAATCTTAGTTGGCGGCAGTGCAGCACAGCGGGTAAGGAACTGGGCTTGTAACCCGAAAGGTCACAGGTTCAATTCCTGGGTAGGGCTACTGCCGTTGTACCCTTTGAGCAAGGTACTTAACCTGCATTGCTTCAGTATATATCCAGCTGTATACATGGATACAATGGTAAAAGGTAAAAGTTGTGTATGTCGTTCTGGATAAGAGCGTCTGCCGAATACCTGTAATGTAAGTTTATGCAGAAACAGCGTAACGTTCAAGTTTACCGGTCAGTCAAAGTTAAGGAGGGATGTTGACTGAGCGCAGGCATTGGTTCCCGCATCGTGCCAATGCCACACAGGGTGAGCGGCGGCTCCTCCCACCGCCAAATATGGCCGGCGGGAAGGCCCTGGCGACGCAGGACGGGTGGAGATCCGGGACGGCGGGACCACCTTAAATCCGCGCCGTTCTCTCGCGGAGCCACCTTTAAAAAAAAAAAACGCTCGGTCCCGCTCTCCGGGGCGCGACGGGGGGAGACAGTTTCCATGGCGACCGAGCGGAGAGGTTCTTCTCGGGTCCTGAAGCGAAGGCGCTCTCCGGCTTCGTCCGCGTTCCGGCGGACGATTCGCGAGGAGAGAGAGCGCCCCCCCCCTCTCTCTCTCTCCCCCCTGCCGCACGCGCCGCGGCCGCGGAACTCGGCGAATGAACGAACCGGTCGGCGGCGGCGGGTTCCTCTCCTCCGCGCGCCAACGAGCGGAACAAGGAGCCGGTCACCGCGCTCGCTTTCACCAGCCACGGTGACCGCGTCTTCATTTAGAGGGGGTGTGTGTGTGTGTGTGTGTGTGTGTGTGTGTGTGTGTGAATGAGTGTTTGTGTGTATGTGTGTGTGTGAATGAGTGCGTGTGCGTGTGTGTGTGTGTGTGTGTGTGTGAGTGTGTGTGTGTGTGAGAGTGAGCGAGTGTATGCGTGAGTGAGCGTGTGAATGAGTGTGTGTGTGTGTGTGAGTGTGTGTGTGTGTGTGTGTGTGTGTATGTGAGAGTGAGCGTGTGTGTGTGTGTGTGTGTGTGTATGCGTGTGTGTGTTTGTGAGTGAGCATGTGTGTGTGAGTGAGCGTTTGTGTGTGTGAGTGTGTATGTGTGTGTGTGAATGAGTGCGTGTGTGTGAGTGAGTGTGAGTGAGTGAGCGAGTGAGCGAGTGAGCGAGTGTGTGTGTTTTGCCAGGAGCAAGTCTTCAGAGACTTCTTTTCCTTGTCCGTTTATTAATGACTGTTTCGGTCCAAACAAACACCTCTCCAGTGCTGCTAGCAGCAGTTAGCCTAAATCATATGAGTGTGCTGTAGCTGCTAGCCAGCTGTTTGCCCCTTTTACTGAGCTCCCCCCCAGCCCCACTCATAACAGCACACTGCAGGCTCAGGCTGCTTCTCCAGCAGCAAATACAGCTAAACACATCAACATGCGGCAGTCTGTCCGTAACCATGGCGCACTCTCACAACACCTGTAGTCATCGCCAATACCCTCTGCTCAATTTCAATCGGAATTCCAGCTCGCCCCGTCCGTTAGCCAGGCTAGCACGCATCACCCGCGCGACGGCAGTTTTTACGCGGTTTTATTCGGGTTGAAACAGACAGCGGACAAAATTGCTACAATTATCCATTTTCTCAGCAGACGTCCTCCGTCGGGGATTGCTTGCAAACGCTCGTGTTTTTACCCATAATCCAGCTGGGTGTTTACCGGAGGCAATTTGTGCCTCGCCCAAATGGATGGGGGGGAAACATCTGTGCCCCACCTGGGAGCGGAGGTCTTCTGGCTCAGGTCCCGGGCTCTCGATCGCTAACGCGCCGCACATTCCGCCGTCGGCCCCTAACGCTCGCGTAGCGATTGGTCTGGACGAGCCAGCGCTGAAACGCCATTGGCTGAAGCGACACAAACGGGCTTTAATCGAAAGGGCTCCGGTTGGTCGCTCCTTCCTAATTGGCGTGCCGGAGACGCTGACGAGCTCACGCCGTTTCACGGATGAGAACAACTCGCCAAAACAACAGAGCCGCTTGGCGGCATCTTAACTGAAAACGTCGAGAAAATGTTTTCGATTGTTGTGACCTGCGCGTTGCCCCCGAAGCTCGCTAAGGAGAATTAACAGGAAGCTTAACGAAATCCAACTCTGTGTGCCCCAGCATCGACAAAAAAAAACAACAAAAAAAAACACAGCTATATCTTTAGCACACCGTGCAATGCTTAATTAAATATTAATAGCCGGTAAATTATACATTAACGTAAGTAAGTGTGTTATTTTCCGCGAATGTTTTTTTTTTTTTAATTGTATTTTTAAACCGTTTGCACAAAGGCAACACAAACACCGCAGACAGCCACAGGAAATGTGTGACGGGGGAGGAAGTCCTGAGTCATTCAGTCCCAGCCTGCTCTCTGTTCCACGTGTCAATCAAAAAGAAGAGGGCGGCTGTCAGTTTTCACATCCCTCGGCGATGGGAAAAGCCAGCTGTTAGATAATGGGGAGGTGCCATCAATCAAAAAATTTAAAAGGAAGCTAAAAAAAACTCCATTTTTTTTTATTTATTTTTTTTAAAAGATTTGGCTCGGTTTTATAATTTTTTTTATTTTGGATCCTTTGTCTTTGATTTCTGCAGTAAAATTGCATAATCACCAAGTTATCGCCTTCAGATAATTTTAGAACAGATGCAGTTCAGTATCTGGTTAATCTACGCAATCTATGGTAGAATGGAATGTAAGGAGCTGAGCATCTAGCCTCTAGACTAAAAAAAAGAAATAAAAATCTATGGTACTACCCAAAAAAATAGCTGGTGGAACCCGAATGAAAGTAGATATTGGAGGCTTTCCCGTTCTTCCTTCCCTTCCTTAGAAGATGCGAAGACTGGGGTTTAATGGAGGTCTAAATTAGCCGCGCCCCGTCGGCGAAATTCTCAGGGCCGAGCAAAAGGAGCCGGGTGCCCCCGAGGCTGAAGGGGAGAGGATTTGATTGGAAGCCTGTCCCATTTTCCCTCCCTTTGGTCCGATATGAAAGGAGACACGGGACGGAATTAGGCGACCCGGAACGTTCTCCCGCTGATGGGTCCCCCGCCCGCATGCCGAGCACACGCTGAGGAGCCTTTGAGGAGACAAGCACGCGCGGGCACACACACACACACAGACACACACACACGCACACACACACACGCGCAGACACACACACACACAGACACACACACACAAGCAGACACACACACACGCAGACACACACAGACACACACACACACGCACAGACACACACACGCAGACACACATATACTCACACAATGTGCACAGAAACACACACGCGCAGACACACACACGCACACACGTGCGTATGCAAGTACAGGAATGCCTGTGTGCGAGCGCGAGAGGGTGTGCGTGTCAGTTTGTGTGCATGTCTGTGTGTCTGTGCACATGTGTGCGTGTGTGTGTGTGCGCATGCGTGTGTGTCCGTGTCTGTGCGTGTCTCTGTGTGTGTGTGTGTGTGTGTGTGTGTGTCTCAGCTGGCTGTCTGCTGGTCCTCATCTCCGGGGGCTGTGATCACACACCCTCCTGGTGAGACAGCGCCCGGTAATCCTGTTAGCTCTCATCACAGCTGGGGCTAACTTCCCCCCCCCCCCCATCCCCCCATCCCCCAACCTCCAGCAACCCTGTATTCCAGCTCCACCCAATCAGCAGAGTCACACACAGAAATCCACCCCCACCCCCCCTTCCCTCAAACAGCTAGAGGAGGGGTGTGTGTGCTCATATCACCACCCACAGCGAAGGTGGAGCCAATCGCACGGCGCAGAGCACCCTGAAGTCTCCGCCCCCCACGGGCGTGGCCACCTGTATGACAGAATCCCCCCTCCTCCAGCACTGCAACAATCTTCACCATCTCCTCAAACCAGGTCACTGTCGTCATTACAATTTCCTCTATATTCACGAGAAAAAAATGTTGTTTATTATTATTATAATACATACATTCTCAGAGCGGTGCGTTTTTAGACACGCCCGTCCGCTTTAATGCCTTCGTAAATATTCAAATATTTAGATCGCCAACGGGCAGCCGAACGCCGTTTGTCTGCAAGCTGCACGCCCGCACTCGACACATTTGAATAAAGGAAATGGAGTCAGACGCCACGGAAAGGCGCCTGATAAAATCCCCTGGGGAGTTCTCAGCGGGCTACCGTCAGATGCAGGGGCCCATTTCGGTCAGGGGGGGGGGGGGGGGTCCACAAAATCGGTCCAGGGTGGCCCCTGTTTTTGCTAGTTTTTGTTCCAACCACAACTGCAACGTAACTGTAACGAGCTGCAATCCTTCCTCATCAGACACTCATATAATTTTTTGAAGAGTAGGTCTTTTGGAATGTTTTTTCTAAATCCCAAGTCAGTGTTCTAGAACTCCACTGCTTTCAGTCACCACGAGTGACCGCGACATCAGCATCAGAATGTTCAGTTAAGAACATTCTAATCGCATATTTCACACACCATAAAAGGTTAATGTATTTATATGACTGTTGACGGATTCACTCCCTCAAGCCCCATTATGTCTGAAGTAGCCATGCGCGCCGTGAAGACTAATGTCCCGTGTTCACTGTCCATGACGTTCCATCCGTCATACCAACCAGTGCTTTAATCTTCTGAAACGTGGCAAATGTTCCCCTTCCAAAGTTCGCATTATTTAATTCAGAATTGGTAAAATAAACGAGATCCAAGCGGCCGAAAGCGTGGACGCCTAGTCACTGAAATGAAATCGACGAGCCGAACCTGCGTGCAATTAAGGCGCATTTAAGGAGAACATCCAGAGAGAACGTCAGCATATGTTCTCTGTGGCATTCCTTGATCAAGAGGTCGGCTCCTACCAAAGTCAGCATACAGAGGGGTGCCCCAGGACCGAACCACTGAGAGACACTAATGTGGGTGTTACTTCACAGTGTCTATACTGTTACCAAACACAGGCTAACATAGCTTCTGCACAGTATCTATACTGTTACCAAACACAGGCTAACACCGCTACTGCACAGTGTCTATACTGTTACCAAACACAGGCTAACACCGCTACTGCACAGTGTCTATACTGTTACCAAACACAGGCTAACACCGCTACTGCACAGTGTCTATACTGTTACCAAACACAGGCTAACACCGCTACTGCACAGTGTCTATACTGTTACCAAGCACAGGCTAACACAGCTTCTGCACAGTGTCTATACTGTTACAAAGCACAGGCTAACACAGCTACTGCACAGTGTCTATACTGTTACCAAGCACAGGATAACACAGCTTCTGCATAGTGTCTATACTGTTACCAAACACAGGCTAACATAGCTTCTGCACAGTATCTATACTGTTACCAAGCACAGGCTGACACAGCTTCTGCACAGTGTCTATTCTGTTACCAAACACAGGCTAACACCGCTACTGCACAGTGTCTATACTGTTACCAAACACAGGCTAACACCGCTACTGCACAGTGTCTATACTGTTACCAAGCACAGGCTAACACAGCTTCTGCACAGTGTCTATACTGTTACAAAGCACAGGCTAACACAGCTACTGCACAGTGTCTATACTGTTACCAAGCACAGGATAACACAGCTTCTGCATAGTGTCTATACTGTTACCAAACACAGGCTAACATAGCTTCTGCACAGTATCTATACTGTTACCAAGCACAGGCTGACACAGCTTCTGCACAGTGTCTACTCTGTTACCAAGCACAGAGTAACAAAGCTACTGCACAGTGTCTATACTGTTACCAAGCACAGGCTAACACAGCTACTGCACAATGTCTATACTGTTACCAAGCACAGGCTAACACAGCTTCTGCACAGTGTCTACACTGTTACTGCTGGCTCAGGCCTCTAAGCAGCAGCACACAGACCCACCCCATGGAGAACCAGCAGCTGACCGGCAGAACCCTGCGGAACCATGCGGAACCTGAGGGAACCCTGCGGAACCCTGCGGAACCCTGCAGAACCCGAGGGAACCCTGCGGAACCCTAGGGAACCCTGCGGAACCCGAGGGAACCCACACTCACCGTCCTCTTTGCACTCTTCCGGCGGTTTGGCCTTCTTCGCCAGCCTCGGGTCCAACCACGACGTCGTCTTAGTGTTGTGGCTAAGGAAGGAAGGAAGGCGAGAGACAGAAAGAGAGAGATTTTCAATGCAGTAACTGCCCGTCAATAAAAAAAGTGAATTCCCTTCAGCGCGCCTGCTTCTCGAGCGGTGGGGAAAAGAAGGTCTGCAGGTTAACAGACGCGGTCGAAGCCGCTTGATTTGCTCCGGGGCGGGTCATTAGCGGGAGGGAGGCGCGAAGTTCCGCCGACTCAGCGCCGGCCCGGGGATCGGCGACGGACCGCCGGCGGGAAGGTTTCCCAGCATCCCCTCCCCCCCCCCCCCCCCCACCGGGGCGCGCGGCGCCCGCATCCAGAAACAGGGGGGTGCGTGGGGGTAAGGGATCCTGACCTTGGCCCCCCCCCCGAGGCCCCGTCGCGGGCCCTTGGTTGTTGTCGCGGCCGACCTCCCTGTCTGTCGAAGTCGACGGGAAACGCGCGAAACTCGCGCTCCGACGGACTTTGAGGCAACGCAGGTCTGCCTCATTACCGCTAGCTCTTTCTCCGACTCCTCTCTCTCTCTCTCTCTCTCTCTCTCTCTCTCTCTCTCTCTCTCTCTCTACAGCTGGTGTTATTTGAAGGACCATGTGTCCATACAGCATTCAGCTCATTTACATTTACATTTAAATTTCGCCATTTAACAGACGCTCGTAATCCAGAGCAGCTTACGTAAGCGCGTGCAAAAACGGCTCAGGCAACAAAGAGCTGACCCAAAGCCATAAGGCCCACGCCGGATAGTAACTGTTTAAAAACTACATAAACCTACAGCACACAGTTAACTCCACAGCCGGTTCAAGAGGGAGACCGTAGTAACCATGTAGTTTTTTCCAATAGCAAATGAGTTTGAGGACAGAAAGTCAGACGTAGCGCAGGTGGGGCTAGCAAACTTCTAGACAGGCCATTCAGCCCATCTAGAGCATAAGAATACACAATGAGGAGAGCAGGCCATTCAGCCTGTCTAGAACATAAGAATACATAGTGAGGAGAACAGGCCATTCAGTCTATCTAGAACATAAGAATACATACTGAGGAGAGCAGGCCATTCAGCCCGTCTAGAACATAAGATTACATACTGAGGAGAACAGGCCATTCAGCCCGTCTAGAACATAAGATTACATAATGAGGAGAGCAGGCCATTCAGCCCGTCTAGAACATAAGAACATGAGAACACATACTGAGGAGAACATGCCATTCAGCCCATCTAGAACATAAGAATACATACTGAGGAGAACAGGCCATTCAGCCCATCTAGAACATAAGAACACAAGAACACATAATGAAGAAAACAGCCCATCTAAGCTCACCGTTTAGCAGCAGAAGAGAGAGCATCCAGCGCTGTGTGAAGTCAGGCCCTGACGGTCCGTGCCTCTAGCGCATGACCTGGGCGAGCTGTTGCACTGTTGCGCGGCTCTCCGCGTAAAAGAAATACTTCCCCCGACACGGGAATCAACTTTCAGCTCCGTTCCACCTCCGCTCCCTCGCGCCGCCGACAGACTCTGACCCAAAATATCTTCACCCAGTCCCGATTTGGATCTCCACGGCAACGCAGCTGCAGACGCACAGCCGGCCGTAGCGAACGAGCTTGCCGGATGCGACGGCGCCTCGGTTTTGGCCAGGGGGAAAACTCGCCTTCCCAGCATGCTCGGCACCGAGTAGATCGTTTCAGGGCCTCCTCTGACGATGGCGGGGGCTGAGAGCAGCCCCCCCCCCAGTCACCAGGAAACGTGAAACCGTGGGTAATCGTGTGAGGGGACCCCCAGCGTTGGGGAGGGGGGGGGAGTTAGAAGACCAACCACGGCTGTGTTAATCAATCACTGAGCAAAGGCTTGTATTATTTCCGCACTTCAATTTCAGTCCGGAACGTTCCTTCAGTAGTCAGAGGGCAACAGCTCTTGAATACAACATTCTGAAAATCTGTATTTTTTTTAATGAATCAAAAGAGATGACTGGTATGACCATCTGCCACTGGATTCCGATGAACTCTTACCGTCAATCGAGAGCGTCTCTGTCTGACGGCGTTAGCCATCTTGTACATTCAACTAAAGCACACTCTCCCTGCACTTCAGAGTAAAGTGCCAGAAGAACTCCCAGCCACGCAAACTCAATTATCACCCTCTGACCCCGCAGCAAACGAAGAGAAAATCGTTCGGATAGGTAACGGGCACCGGCGACGAAGAACAAGGACACTCATTCGCGGAAGCACACTTACGTCGCTCGCGAGGCATTCCGTGCCCACGCCGACGGACGACTTCCTGCCGGCGGAATCGACGCGCAAAACCGGAGAGCTCCCCAAAGCGCACTCCGCGGCGAGCGACATCAAGCTACCGAGTTAGCGGATAAAAGCAGACGCTTTTTTTTTTTTTTTACACTGTTTTTTTATTTAGGCTATTTTCCTGGCTTTGAAGGGGGGGGGGGGAGCGGGGGGATATCTTACTGCTCTTTGTGACTTTTTTCCAAGGCTTTTCAGAGACGGAATTACATTAGCGGGTTTCTTTTTTTTTTTTCCAGTGGAGGGAAAGCAGGGGCTTGTGGGATACTCACTCGATGAAATAGACCTCGCCCTTCTCGGTGTAGGCCATCTCCCAGTTGTCGGGCAGGGGCCCCAGTTCGTCGTTCTCCTCCGGTTTCGGGGGCGACTTGGGGGGCGAGGGCGGGGCCTCCTCTTTGGGCGCCTCCTCGGGCGTTGGGGAGGAGGCGGGGCCGGGGCCGGGGCCGGGGCTGGGGGTGGTGGTGCCGGGGGCGGGGTCGGACTGCGGGGGGGCGGAGTCCCCCGACACGTCGGTGCTCTTGTCCTCCTGCTCGCTGGATTCTGTGGGACACAGCGGCGAGTGAGTCACAGGCCACCGTCCGAACACAGGTCTGCAGCCGGAGAGAGACTCTCTCTATTTAACATTAAACCACAGGCATGGAGGGGGAACACACACAGTACATGCATGCACACACAAGCACGCACCCACACACACACACACTACACACACACACACTACACACAGGCACACACACACACACACACACACACACACACACACACACACACTACACACAGGCACACACACACACACACACACACACACACACTACATACACACGCGCGCACACACACACACACACTACACACACACACTACACACATGCACACACAGACACACACACACACACACACACACACACACACTACACACAGGCACACACACACACACACACACACACACACACACACTACATACACACGCGCGCACACACACACACACACACACACACACACACAGTTAGCCAGTAGCTTTCCAGTGAGAGCCTCTCACAGTGCATTTACCACAGCGCCGCTCTCCAAACGGCTTCGCTGCTTCTTATCCAACCCGCCGAGAAACGGAATTCGACGCACTGAGCACAAATACCCTCCTTACAAGGGACACAGCAGCCGCCACTTCCCACTGCTTTCAGCTCAGCGGTCTTAGCAGGAGACAGGATTGACTTCTAATGGGCTGGGACCCAAACGCTTAGCGTGGGGATCTGTGGGGATCTTTGGGTACGGGCCGGCCAGCCATAAGCGTGCCACGAAGAAACGGGAGCGAACTACCGGAATGAAATGCTACATTTCAAAAAAATATTCTGTTTTATTATCTGGAACGTATTTTCAAGATTAGAAGTCAGTGTTCTAGAACTCCGTTGCTTGCAATTACCAGCAGCGATTGTGACATCAGCGTTAGAACGTTCAGTTCAGAACATTCTGATCACGTATTTGTGACCTCACACCTTAAAAGGGTAAAATGCAGCTGAAATATATGGGACCGGGCAACCCAGGTTGCCGAGCAGCAAGTGCCCCGGGAAACGCCCGCGCGAAGATCAACAGTCCACAATTCACGCAGCGAAGCGGCAAAAGCTCTCCGATTCCGGTCGGGCGTTCGCGCCCGGCGTTTCCGTCCCATCGCGTTCCCTTGCCCGCAAAGCCGACTTAATCTGCCGCCCGCGGTCGAGGCCGTGACTCGCCGTCACGGAACGGAATCGCCGCGTCGACCGGGCCATGTGACCCCGTGACCCCCCCCCCCCTTTTTTTTTTATAGAGCGTTTAGCCTCCAGGTCGGGGCGTGGAGAGCCACGGCGTCTGCCAATCATCGGCGCGCTTCAGCGCCAGCGACTCGCTCCAGGCCACTGATTGGCTGGAGAGTCCGTGGATTCTGTTTTCCAAGGCCTAAATGGGCGACTGATTAAAAGGAAAAGCACAAAAACCTGCAGAAACGGACTCGGGCCGGGATTCAAACTCAGGACCTTCTGGCTGTGAGGCGACGGTGCTGTTCACTGCCCCACCGCGCCGCCCCTGATGGAGCTCATGAGACAGGAGCAGATAAACAGCGGCTGAGGACCGAGCGGCTGTGGTCATGGAGCAGACCTGGGTCAAATACATATCCGTTTTGGATTCAAATACTTTTCTACGCTCTACTGATCTTGTCTGGTGTACTGGAACCAATGAAATGCTCTCAAAAAAATGCAAAAACCCCGCCCTTCTGGTAATATTGGCAGGCTCAATTACACCAGGCAAGATCAATAGAGCGCAGAAAAGTGTTTGAATCCAAAGCAAATATGTACTTGACCCAGGTCTGTCATGAAGCTGCCTGCGGCACTTCTAGATGCCGAGGCGCCGGTGTTGCTATGCAGTTGCTATTAGAGTTCCTGTTTTGCTGCTAGCCCTGACAAGCGGCTGTTGCTATGTTGTTTGAACGATGACAGTTTCTATAGTGACGCCTTCACACGAAGCAGATGCCGCCGCTGATGCCCCGACAAAAGGCGGTTGCTATGCGGTTGCCCTGACATGAGATGGTAGCTATAGCGACGCCCTGAAACAAGGCGGTCGCTGTGCGTTCGCCCTAACATGGAGCGGTTGCTATGCTGTTGCCATGAAGAGGAGGCGGTTGCTATGCTGTTGCCCCAACCAGCTCCCTCCAGCTCGGGGTCAGTGCTGTTGTAGTAACCTTGTTGTCATGACACGATATAGCCGGACCATAACAAGGGGTGCTAATTCATCACAGCATGCTGTGAACTCTCATTTAGAAAACTGCGTGGGAAAATCCATTTTCCCCTGTGTGGAAAACTCACGACTTCCACCCTCAACCCTGTAAGGTGTGAGATCACAAAGGTGATTAGAATGTTCTTAACTAAACATTCTACTGCTGATGTCACGATCACTACCGGTAATTTAAAGCAACGCGTTCTAGAACACCGACTTTTAGAATTCTGACAACCAAAAAAAAAAAAACACCTGCACTTCAAAAGGGTTAAAATCCCGTGTCGGCTTTGACCTGACGAGCCGCAGCTCCCCGGAGCGCCCCGCCTGCGCCCCCGAACCCGGCGAGGGGGCGGCTCCGAGTCGCTAAGCGCCTCTGCGGTCGGGTCGTCTGCGAAGGATCGGACCAAACCGGAGCCGCCGGCGGCGCTGCGCCGATTTAAAAGGGCTTAATCCACGGAGCCGCCCCCCGAAAACTCGACGGGACGGGACTCTCGTTCCCCGCCGCTCGATGAGCGAAGGAGAGCCCGGACGCCCACCTGGGGTGATGGCGACGCCGTTGCCGTTGACGACGGGCCTCTCCTCCTCCTCCTCCTCGGGCGGCTCGAGGCCGGCCTTCTCCATGTTGCTGACGGACTTGTTGCGCCTCCGCTTGCCCTCCGCGCTGGGTCGGCCGCCGGGCAGCAGCTGGTCCGTCACATTCAGCAGCAGGGGAGCGGGCTCGGCCGGAGGTTTGGGTGTGCCGTAATAGTTATCTGCACACAGCAGGCGTTACGTACTATTAATACACCAACAGCGCTATTATCATCATTATTATTATTATTATCATCAGCATAATCATCATCATTATCATTATTATTAACATTATTATTATTATCATCAGCATCATTATTATTATTATCATCAAAATGATCACAATCACATCATTTTATTATCAAATATTATAACCGTCATTGTGATCATCATCATCACTTTTATTATTATGATATCATAAGAGCACCATAATTATCATAAGAGCTGTTATCATCAGTAGTATTATCGTCATCATGATCGGTATAATTATCCTAATTTCCACCATCCTCATCATCATCCTCATTATCATTATCATCAATATTATTATTATCAGGTAACAGCTGTGTATCTCCCTCATACAGACAATAGGCAATTACAGCAGCAGGGAGAATAATTTCAGCAGAACAGTAATAAATATACTACTTACATATTATTATTATTATTATTATTATTAGTTATTTAGTTTTATGTCGGAAATGAAATGCTGTAAAAATATGTAACCACCAGTCAATAACAGCAATAAAATCCTCCAAGGGAAAGGGCATAAAAAAATTAAAATTTAACCGGCCACACAGGAAGTCCACAGGAGGAAAGGCAGACAAACAGGAAGACCACAGGAGGAAAGGCAATCAGACAGGAAGACCACAGGAGAAAAGGCAGTCACACAGGAAGACCACAGGAGAAAAGACAGACAAACAGGAAGACCACAGGAGAAAAGGCAGTCACACAGGAAGACCACAGGAGGAAAGGCAGTCACACAGGAAGACCACAGGAGAACAGACAGATAAACAGGAAGTCCACAGGAGAAAAGTCAGTCACACAGGAAGACCACAGGAGAAAAGTCAGTCACACAGGAAGACCACAGGAGAAAAGTCAGTCACACAGGAAGACCACAGGAGGAAAGGCAGTCACACAGGAAGACCACAGGAGAACAGACAGATAAACCGGAGGTCCACAGGAGAAAAGGCAGTCAGAACTCGAAACGCACCGGGAGGCGAGCAGAGCCACTTCCTGCCTACGACCCTCATGGGGACATTCCACCCACACCTTCCCTACTGCTTACATTATCAATCCCAATTTCTCTGAACTAAAATTTTTTTCTCTGCCCACTGAATGGAAACACGCTCAGCAAGGAGTGTGCGGACAAAACTTCATCCTGGAAACTAAAGTGAAAACATCTCTTCTGCGGCACATTCGTTTTTCCTAATGCGCCCCTGATTGCCTATCGGCGGTCGAGTCATCTGATTGGACGGTTGGGATACAAGAGAAACAGCAGGAGGGCAGAGTGTTCCTCATCACATTTTATGAAGTGGCTGATGACTGGCGTCACTGCGTAATGCGTACAAAGGATGAACGAAATGAAAACAAATCTGCAGGACAAGCTCAGAGAACATCTTCGATGTGGAATCATTTTCCGCAAGATCCAGCTCTGGTTTCGGAACGGCGATTACAATCTTGGAAAAAAAAAAAACGGATCTTGAAAAGATGTTCGCTGTGCAGGTGGTGCGCTGTCCAGCTCTAGTGCCGTTAAATTCGCAGCATTTTCCCACTAAAATTCGCAGCATTTTTCTGCTAAAATTCTCTGCATTTTTCTGCTAAAATTCGAAGCATTTTTCTGCTAAAATTCGAAGCATTTTTCTGCTAAAATTTGCAGTATTTTTCAGCTAAAATTCGAAGCAATTTTCAGCTAAAATTCTCTGCATATTTCCGCTAAAATTCGCTGCATTTTTTTTGCTGAAATTCACTGCACTTTTTTGCTGAAATTCACTGCACTTTTTTGCTGAAATTCACTGCACTTTTTTGCTGAAATTCACTGCACTTTTTTGCTGAAATTCACTGCACTTTTTTGCTAAAAATTCACAGAATTTTTTTTGCTGAAATTCACTGCATTTTTCGCATTTGAAACTCTCAGCGGTTTTCGGCGGGAGACGCTCCCTGTCCCCGCCGCCTCGCTCGCCGAAACGGAAAACCTCCGGCCGGCGGGGGAAGGCCGGCGCGGTCGTTAGCCGCGCGAGCGGTCCGGGGACGCGTCGTCGGGCGCTCAGCCGCGCGTGTGAGCAAGTCACGTCCCATAAATCCCTTCATTACTCACAGCGCCGTGGTGAGCACGGGCGCGTTCGCTGGAGGCAAGCGCGCGACAGCGGCAGACCTCGCCAGCCACCTTCCCACACCAGCGAGCGTTCAGGCAACAGCACTAAACCATGAAATACAGGTTAACCATATAAAGACGCAGAATCGGAATTAAAATTGGCCAGTGTTGATATCCAGATCTGTACCGGGCAAGGAGGGGCGGGGTTGAGATATGGGGAAGGGGGGCGGGCAGGTTTAGTCGTTAATGTTAATATATGGATCTCATTAACTAGCAAATACTTTAATAATTTGAAAAATGTAAACGGCACCAAATTCTTGGACATCCACCCCACAATGCACAATCTGTCAAAAACATAATTACAGCTCTAGCAGCAAAGATGTTTTTTATTTATTTTTTGTTAATTAAGTCAAAAATAACAGCCTTTCAACCCCATTAAATGACCGATGGCCACAACCCCGCCGACATCGGTTGAGCAAATCAAAAGAAGAATGTGCTACCAGGTAACTCATTCTTGGAGGCTAAAATCCCCCTGAACATACAGTATAGCTACAAAAGGGGGCATTTTTTTCCACTTTGTGAAGGTTAATATGACGCATCATGATTTGTTGGTCAATTATTCCACACCAAACCACATGCAGTGCTCATTCGTTGTATCCAAAAAAAAAAAAGAAAAGAAATAACCCGCGATAGTTAGCCAGCGAATGCAGTGAAGTTGTTTGTGTTGCCAGAGAACAGCAAAAATCCCCTTGGAGCACTTAACCCCCCCACAGACTCTGAATGAGAATATGAACCGTGCGGCAGTTTGTAAATTGCTGTGTTGTGCTGTTGTTGATGGGTGCCATTTTTTTTTCCCCGGGCCAAGTGTAATATGTAAAGGAAATGAGAGCTGGGATGTTCAACAAAAATGTTCAATAAAGTTCTCCAATAACGTTTGAGAAATGCATGTCCAGATGAATTGAATTTCGGGCGCCGTCTTGAATCAGCAAACGCCTGTCGGCTTCACCCCTGGGCTGACGCTATAAACGCTGATCTGATCCGGCTCTGGAGAAGGGAGGGCAGTATCCGTGTTAGCGGTACTCCCAGCGAAGGACCGTTTGCGTGTGAAGGCCTGAGTGAGGGAGCAGCTGGTGCGCTGACGGGTGACAGAGCTCTCCTCTCCTGCGCAGCCCGTGATCACAGTCTGAGGTATACGTTATGCTAATGGCGCACGGACCAGCAGAGCTCCCGCCATTTATCTTTCACTTTGCTGAAAGGAATGTGCTACTATCGCTCCGAATAACTTACTTTCTCTCCGAATATAACGCTTGCCCTAAGACTAAGTTACTTTCCCTCAGAATATGTTGCTTTCCCCCTGAATGTGTTGCTTTCGCTCTGAATATGGTGCTTTCCCTCTGAATATGTTGCTTTCCCTCAGAATATGTTGCTTTCCCTCTGAATATGTTACTTTCCCTCTGAATATGTTGCTTTCCCTCAGAATATGTTGCTTTCCCACTGAATATGTTTCTTTCCCACTGAATATATTGCCAGCCGCCTTACAAAACAGAGACTTGTGTTACAAATGAATCCCTTTCCTGAGTACAGGACACAGATCGCCTCACACCTGCGCACCACGCTCACACCCAGAGGCCTCCAGACATCCATCTCCATCGATTCGGGGAGCGGCTTCCCTTTAAGGGGGACCCAGCGACCTCTGACCTCGCATTCGTACGCTCGCGTTTTCGGCCAGCGCGACCGACGACGTCGACGATCGCTCGGGTAAACGAGCGCTCTGAAGTCGCTCGTCCGCGCCACCCCCCCTACCCCCCCCCACCCCCCGGCTCGAGCACCATAGCACAGGTCCGCTTAGCCGCGAGCTCGCGCTAAGCACAAAGCCGCAACGACCCCCGTTTGCTGCTGAAAGCACTCGACCCTTGACCTCCTTGACCTCCATCTCGCACCGGCGCGGCACTCAGCTTCAGCGTCGACTGCTGCCGTCGGAGCCAGCCCGACGATGACCTGGCGTCGGCCGCGTTCCCCCCGCCCGAGCCGTTACGCGAGCGACATCGCGCCGCGATCTCTCGGCACGAGCGCCGATCCTCAGCAAAGGTGCAGCGCGTTGGCGTTAGTCTCGGGAATGCAGAAGTGCGATAGCGCCGCAGAAGGCCCGTTTCGAGTCAAAAAGCGTAAAGTTGGCCAAACAAAACAAAAACAAATACACACAGCAAGCTGCTCTGGATGAGAACATCAGCTAAATGTGAACGTAATCCTCTGGGAAATGTACGTCCTTTTTTTTTTTGCACACCTCTGCATTTTTTAATTCCTTTCCCCAACCCCATTTTTTTTTACTCAGTTTGGAATGGCCTATTTCAGAGGCTACACGCCCCCCCCCCCCTATTTTCTTCTCAGTTTGGAAAGGCCCGTCTTGTAGGCTACATCCCCCCTATTTTCTTCTTAGTTTGGAATAGTCCGTCTTGTAGGCTATATCTGGGCTCATGCCGCAAACTCTGCAGGCAGTGCACGGCTCCGAAGCCCAGCTGCTTCACTTCACGCCGCAGGCCACAGGCCAGGCTTGCGCAGACATGAGTCACAGGAGGACTTCCTGTGTGGCTTCAGCGAGCGGACCGCAGTTGGGTCGTTAGAAAGCGAGGAGACGCGCAATCCCATCCGACTAAACCCCCCCCCCCCGGGTCTTGGGCCGTGTGACAGCCAATAGCGCCTCGCCCTGTGAAGCCTGACAGCCAATTAGCACCGGCTGTGATCGCGGACCGTGGGGTCCATCCACACACTAGAACACCGCCTTTACAGGAAACAAGCATTTTAACCCAAATTAAATGAGACCCAATGCGGTCCAACCCAAGATTTCCACTGAGACCACTGGGAAACAGGAAACAGGAAGCAGGAAGTTGGAAGCGCACATTCCCTTTTCCCGGCAGAGGTTGCGTTCCGCTCCAAACAACCGGCAGGACATGCTTGGACCGGAGACCATAGAAGGCAAACCGAAAGACTGCCCAGGAAAACAGGCTTGCTGACCTTCATACGTTCCACTCTCCAGCAAAGCTCCGCTTTTCTCCAATTCCATAAAGCCTTCGACGGTCACAAAGTTGTAGTCCACCCCGGGGACCTCGCCTTCCTTGGGTTGCCTTGTTGTGCCTGAAAAAAAAACAAAGGAGGAGGATCAGCTTTGGCCGCCGTTCCGACCGGCAGTAAAATGCACTAAAACATGCCCTGTTAAAAAACATAAAATACCTCCCAAATATACAAGCCTATAAACTACAATCAAAATGGCGGAGGTGGAGATTTGCTTTGCGGGTGGCACTGAAGCAGAAAACATAAAAAAGCAAACAAGCACGTTACATACAAAATACACACATGCAAATACAGATTTTGCGATAACACGCGTTGTCGAAGTACTTTTCAAACAACGGCTGCTAGAAACAAGAATGTCCTAAAGATTATCTGGGGAAAAAAAGTAGAAATGTATTCCTTAGCGTTGTCTCGCCGTTACATAAAGGAAGACATTCGCGAAGAAAAGAAAAAAGCTTAGAATTACAGGGTTCAGTGAGAAGATATTATAGCTTTCAGGTTTCAGTCATTTGAGTTTGTAGTCTGCATTAATTATATCACAAAAAGTCTATAAAAGTGTTTCATCAAAACACAAAAAACACACACGAAGAACATTTTCTGACAACTCTTAGATGGAACCCTACAATAACTGAACTCTCAAATTATCTGTGACAAAAAAAAAAAAAAACCCCAACAAGATTCTTGTGCTTTTTGTACTCGGCTGAAATAGTTCAGGTGCAGATATGTCAATCAAGCTCGCTCGAGCGCTGACCTCAGAACAGTCTGCTTTCTTTAAACGAGAGCGGCCGCGCGTGAGATCAGGAGAAGGTCAGGTGACCTGAGATCAGCGCTCGGAAGCACCGCGCAACCCTGTCACGCAAAAATTGAGTCAGAGAGATTTATTATTCTCAAGGAATAACAAATTAAATAATGATTTTTAGTTGGAGCTTATAAAAAAAAAAAAATCAACAGTAGCCATAGAGGTGCTGACACACTGCTGGTCGCTCCACAGGTCGGTGTGGTAATTAGGATGTTGCTGGCTTCAGTCCCCAAAATGGAGGCTGGCGGTGACTGTGGAAATGCCCCGTGTGGAGGTGTGAGGCTGCCCGCCATCGGACACGTGTAAACAAGTTACCGAACCCTCGATGTCGTATAGGTATGAGGCATGGCGCCCCGCTAAAGGGGTAACCAGCTGGACGACACACCTGCCATCCCACACAGAGAGGCTGGGGCATTTCCACGGTACCAGGGAGCCGGGAGGCGGGGCCGGGACAGTGCCGAACGAGCGCGACCTCTGCGGACGGCTTGCTCCCCTGGGGCCCCCCGCCAACCCCCCCCCTTCCCCCCCGCCCGCCACCCGCCCATCGTGTCCTCCCAAGCCCCGCGTCCATGTTGGTTTCCGGCCAACCGCGTTTCCGTCTCTCCCAAACCCCCCCCCCCCCCCCCCCCCCGGTCACCCGACCGTGAAATGGCATGATAAAGAGAAAACAAATCCGCTAGGACCTAAGCCACAACCCCCCCCCCCTCCCCACTCCCCACTCCCACCCCCAAACCCCTCTCTCCAAAACAAAATCCCAATTTCTGAACAGCGAGTCCTTTGTTTGGAAAAGCAAACGGCGATACAATTGGACCCTCGGGGTTCAGGGTCTCCGGCAGAGCGGACCCTCCGTGTCAAAGGCTTGTCGCTCGTCTCTCTGTTTTGCTGTATTTTTCGTTGTCGCAGTCCCGACCAGAAGCACACAGGCAGGACCGCCAGGGACTATTGTTCCAAGTTCCCAAAGCAGAATGAAAGTGGAGTAAAAAAACAAACAAAAAAAAAAAAACCGTGGGCATTTTCATCCGCGGGAAGCCAGCCCGCAAAACACGCCGACGACAGAGACTCCAAAATAATCTTCAAAAGACATTTATTTGATGCGTTTCCGTGTATTTTTTTTCCCCTACCGGGCACAGAACGTTCTGTGACTGGCGCCTTTTTTGAGCATGCCCTCAAGACCGGGAATGGCAGAAAAAACAACGCCGAAGAAACATCGAGCTATTCGCGGTGTTTGATTAAAAAACAACAAAAAAAAAAAACTAAACAAAACATGAAAACGCATCAGAAGTCTCCCTCGGTTCCAGAAACCCACAATCGCTGCGGGACTTCCGCGTTCCATCAAGTCCAACCGAACGCCGGTGGGGAGAAAAAAAAAGCACTCAACACGCGTAGCGGGCGATCGATTTCACATCCCGAAGAGCGATCGCGGGCGACACGTGCGCGAGCGAGAGCGAGAGAGCCGCGCGTGTGCCGCGGGGTCAGGGTCCAGCGTCCGACGCGGAGCGATTTCAGGAGCGCCGCCGCCCGCCGCCGCCCGTACAAGAGCGGACCGCAGTCGCCGCGCCGTTCGCAACCGTACCCACGAACGCACCCTTTCAGTTCGAGTTCCGCGGGGTGTTTTTTCTTTAACGGTGCTTAAAACATTCAGCGCCGCGTCGGCGTCGAGCAGCCGCCCCAAAACGGCGGCTTTCGGGTTCAGTCCCCCCCCCCCCCCCCCCCCCCACCCCCCCCCCCCCCCGCGCGCGTCCCGACCAGCGGATGACGGGACCCCGATGTTGACTCTCCCGACTGCAAAAACATCCAAACGGAGGGATGAGGGGTCAATTCCATTTTGATTCAGTCGGTCCAGGAATCGAGTTGCGGCCGAAGATTAATTAACAAAAAAACCCCGGAGACCATCGCGAGCACTTTCGTGAATTGAATTTAAATTCGTTCCCAGAGTTCCACCGAATTTAAGCGGAATTTTACTCGGTCGTATACGTGACCGGAGTAAGGACGTCAAGCTGTCGTCGCTTATGGTGATTTCTTATATGCAGCAGGGCTTCAGAATTTCATTTATTTTTATTTATTTATTTTCATTTCTTGATTAGGTCTGAACAAAATTAAACAAATCAATACATAAACATGAGGGCCAACACTTAATTGTGTGCCAAAGTCCCATCTGGATGCCAAACACAGAAACAATTACAGCCAAATGAAGCACTTTTTAACTGATTGTTCTTCTAATAGGGCTATTTCACGTTGCACGTGGTCCATACAACTTCCTTATGCGATGACATCACTTCCTGCTGCGACCATGATCTTGTTTCCTCTCACTCTGGCCTCAAGGCACTTTCCAATGACCGAACTTCCACAGAATCAGAAGCGGCACTACCAGCTCTTTCATTTTTATAAGGTGTTGGTCACCCAGGGCCAGGGCTGCCGCAGCCAGGAGTTCCCTCAGGACGACGCATGACTAGCGACCAGGAAGTGAGCTTCAAAAAAAATGCAGCCGGTCTTGGCCCCTAGGTGTTTACATACAGGAGAGGCGCTCTGCTGATGAGACTAAAATGTAGGACCGATGCGTTCCAAAATTAGAAGGATAAACAACGGTGCAAAAATCAGGAAATAAGATTTTTTAAATAGGAGCAGACGACTTTCATTTTGGATTTTGTGTTCCGCTTCGACGGTTCTCCCGCCCAATGCACTGCATGCTGGGATATGCTCCAGCTATACCCAACACCGCCCCCCCGCCCCCCCACCACAACGCTGACCAGGAACGAGCAGGTAAGATAAACAGACGGATCGGACGGACGGTTTCTCTTTCTGAGCCTATCCGGTGAGTCAACACCGCGACACCTCAGGAAAACTAATTCCACTACACTTCCTCTTCCGCAGTTGAAGTTGAATCCGCTCGGGAGATAAACAAAGGAGAGAAAAAAAAATACGGCGACGGTACAAATTCGCGACAGAGTTTTTGGGGCCGCGCTCAAAGCGCCTGCTGGAACGCTCGCCCCGCGTCCCCCCGTCGGGGGGGGGAGTCCTCCGTTTCGACAGCCGGCTTTAACGGGGAATTAGGCCGGGAAAACCCAAAAACCTGGAAGAGCGTCAGGAAAACCATCTCGAGACTGATCCGCCACATGCAGAGGAGCTTTGTTTCCGTTAAAACGATCAAAACCCCCCCCCTTTCCGGGGATTTATAAAAAGCCGTCTGCTCGCACGGGCGGCAACGCGGGCTTAGGGTGCCGCGCAAATGCGCTCTCGCTACTAAAAAAACTAAATTCAGGCTGCGGTGTGCGCGCGCACCGTACGTTCAGTCCCGCGTGTCCCTGTTCACGGGCGCAACCGAAGCTCCGTTTTCACAAACGCGAGAGCTAGCTAGCTACCCTAATCCGTGTGACTTTCTGCCCGCGGTCCTCGTGAAACTTTAAACACGGATGTTTTAACATTCAAATATGGAAATCATGTTTTTTTTTTTTTGCAATGATGCAACAGTGTGGAAGTTTTCCTATAGCTGCACTTGACCTACTTCTATGCTGTAGCTACAGGTCAAGTATGCAGGCATTAGGGCCACTTAATGGTAAGTGGATTTTGTATTACTACTGAGCAAACAGAACACCAACAAAATCCTCAAATGCTCAACCATAATTCTTTATTATTACTGTTGTTATTTTTTTTTTTACTAGCGTGCACTGACTTTCACCATCAGCAGCCGGCACAAAAAAAAGTTGCCAAATATTATTTTTTTGGATCCATCTGGCAACCCGTTACTGGCAACCCCCCTGTTCAGTCGCAGTCAGGAGCCCTGCGGAGACCCACCTCATTAGGGGAATCGGCGCTCCTTTGGCGGAACGGATGACAGGGATTCCGCAGCACCTGCTCCACCGTTCCGCGGCGGCTAACGCTAACGTTACGCAAAGGGTCCCTCGGAAACCCGCGAGCGGGTCCCTACAGTGCCCAGGGCCCGTGTCCGACAGCGCCGGGAACCTGATTCCTGATTGGCTCAGAGATACAAATCTGAAAGCTCAGTATGATGCGCAGAACAGCAAGTGAGGAGGGACGGAAGGTGCTCATCGTTATTATCTGTCTTTTCGGGCAGTCGTTCCTCTGGTATTTGTTTTGCTTTATTCGAGCAGGGAGGATGAAAGACGACGCCGTGGCCGGGGCTCGAACCCCCCGCCCACGCAGGGCGATCGGTACGCCGCGGCTCCGGTCAGGCACCCCACGGACTGCGCCGGACGCCTCGACCGGGGACGGCTCTTCATTCCATCAACCGAAATTAATTAACTCGCGGCGGGCGGCGAACTCGGCTACCCAGATCCGGTCGGCTTCTCGGGCCGCACACACACACACACACACACACACACACACACACACACACACACACACACACCCACCCAGACTCACACTTACACACACATACACACGTGCACACACTAAAGTGTAGAAGCTCACACACACACACACACACACACATATACACATGCAAACACTTTTCTACACTCATGTACATACACATACACACACATACATGCACACAAGCACACACACACACAGGCACAAACACAAGCACACGCATGCAAACACTTCTATACGCTGACAAGCACACACTCATACACACACACTCACACACACACACACACACACTACACACACACACCCCCAAAGGCGCGCTGTGATTATTCAGCGATTCGGTTTGCAGACGAGGGTGGCGCAGCAGTGCCGAGCCTGACCTACATTCCCCTCCCAGCGCCCGGCGAGCCAACGAAGCTACGCGCCGTGCCGCCGCGACGCCGCGCGCTCGCGCTCGCTCCCACCCGCGATCTCGCGCCACGGAGAGCCGCTCTCTTACCGCCACACCGCGCGCCCACGAGAAAAAAAAAAAAACCTCCGCCCGCGACCGAGGCCAGGGTCCGGCAACCAGCAGCCCGCAGACGAGACAGAGATGCATTCACAAATGTCTCAGATATGAATGAACCATAATAGCAAACGTATGCGCGTGGCGCTAATAAGCTAAAATGAGCTATGTGTTCTGAAATAAGCTAATATGAGCTATGTGTTCTGGAACATGCTAATGTGAGCTATGTGTTCTGGAACATGCTAATGTGAGCTATGTGTTCTGAAATAAGCTAATATGAGCTATGTGTTCTGGAACATGCTAATGTGAGCTATGTGTTCTGAAATAAGCTAATATGAGCTGTGTGTTCTGAAATAGGCTAATATGAGCTATGTGTTCTGAAATAAGCTAATATGAGCTATGTGTTCTGAAATAAGCTAATATGAGCTGTGTGTTCTGAAATAAGCTAATATGAGCTCTGTGTTCTGAAATAGGCTAATATGAGCCGTGTGTTCTGAAATATGCTAATATGAGCTATGTGTTCTGAAATAAGATACAGTAATATGAGGTAAGTGTTGTGATAACTGAACTGTGACACATCTATTACTGGTGCTAGCTCGTGTGTAGTGAGGACTACAGGCCATTGAGAAAATCTGAGCTTGCTTAAGCTCACTGAAGGAGGCTATCTGGCTGACTGATGTCTCTAGAGTTCACATCAATCCCCTGTGAAATTATGCATACCGACTACTCCTGGCTTTTTTTCGTTCAGAGGTAGAACAGAAGCAAGGAGCCCAAAGTATTCGCCGGATTTGGGCCCGTATTCGTGAAGCGTCTCAGAGCAGGAGGGCTGACCTGAGATCAGTCTCCAAACGCCCGAATCTGAAACTTATCCACCGGCAGACAAGGCAGAACTGACCCCGGATCAGAAACACCCGCACACACACACACACACACACACACACACACACACACGCACGTACGCACACACAGACACACACACACACGCACAGACACACACACACACACACACGCACACACAGACACACACACACACGCACAGACACACACAGACACACACACGCACGTACGCACCCCGTCGTTCTCATCCAGGTTTTTCTATGGCTTTCCGTCTGTTGTGTCTGGTTGCCAAAGGCGCATTAACATCCTGCCAGTTCTGCCTGGCGGGGGGATCAGCGGCATCAGTGCAGTGAATGGGGTCCGGTCCGTTTCCCCCCCGCGGTCAGAACCAGCGCGGGGGGGGACCCGGGGCGGGGCGGGGGCGGGGGCGGATGTGAAGCCGGAGCGGAGGCGCGTTTTGACAGCCTAAGCTCCCGTCGCCGGCCGCGCCCGGGCCCCAAATCGACGTCAGCGAACGCCATTGTGTCCGCGCTGATCCGGCCGGCAGGGCAGTGAGGGAGCGGCGGCGGGAGTTCCGGATCACGGGCGCCATTCACGCGGACGGCCCCCGCCGGGGCGCGAGTGGGGAGGGGGGGAGGTGGAGTGGCCTTTTTTTGCCGCCGACGCACACACACCTGAGTTCCTTTCGGACGCTCGCGGTTCCGTTGGCATGGCGACGGGCCCTGCCGCCGAACCCGAATTCCGTATCGGTGCCCGCGCACCTGCCGAGGGACGCTGCACCTCCGCTTCGATTGGAGACGCCCCCCCCCTCTGCACACGGTGTTTTTTTGTGTGTGTGTGTGTGTGTGTGTGTGTGTGCGTGCAGCACTTGCTTTTGTATTCGCTAAACTACCTGCGCTGATGATATACTCTGATATATTCATAGCTGTACTCGCAGAGAAATTTTATAGCGCATTTTTAAACATAATACACCATTCAAAGAGGACTGGAAGGCATGTACGGTTTGGGAAAAAGGAAAAGAAAACCTGTGAATATAAATAGATAACGTGTAGAATTTATTCCGTCAATTCTACAGCTATTGTATGCAGAAAATTATGGGACAGACAAATTCATCCGTACTTCACGTGTAAGGCCTCTGACGCAGAGGTACTGTGCAGTACGGAAAATATGAGATCCTATCTAGATCCCATTACCCACAATGCAAAGCAGCATCCACTACCTGCTGGCAAAATGACACTCAGCTGGATACAGTGCATTGAAAAGCGCTTGGGCAGCCCTGGGTCAAATAGCATGTTTTGTTGAATCTATGTGGTTCAACCACATACCACTACAGGGTACAAACACAAACATGAGAGATTTTTCCAAATATTAATGAACAATTAGTATTTATTTGCTGATTTGAACAGTTTCAAAAATCATACGTTTGTTCCCTGAAGAGGATATGTTCTAACATCTTTTCACTTAGAAACTCAACAGAACATGCACTTTCACCAGCAGTGCCCAAATTTTTGTATACCAGTATATATACTGAGGAAATTTGGGTTCAGTACCTTGCTTAAGGCCACAATGGCAATGTCCTACCAGGGAATTGAACCAGCAACCTTTAGGACACAAGCACAGTTCCATACCCATTATACTACACTGCTACCCAGCTACCCATCTATTCTTAAAGGAAATAAAATTACGCCACTTCATTAAATGCGTATATTGTTACTTATGTTTGCCGTGGCAGAAATACATTCAGAAGCACAGCTCAATGCCTTTTTAATGAATTTAAATGAAATGCTTTAAATGGAATCCTTTTTATCATTTGCGCTAAGCAGAACCGGTCGTGCAATTTATAGCAGCGGACTGCAATTCCCATCATGCACCTCACCAACGTCTCACAGACAAAAAACAACGAGCAACGAACAACGGGAGCTGGAGGCGAGGGAAGCAAAGGAAATGGCTTCACTGCATGTCTTTCAAGATCACGTTTAAAAAAAAAGATGCGAATGTCACCCGACGCAGAGACCTGTTTGTTTGACGCGGGCGAGTACCCGTGCAAGTGCTCGTGACCGATTCAGCCAATCAGCAGAGCCCGTGACAAGCAGCCCGGAGCATGAATACTGATTGAAATATACTGTTAAGATAAAACACAGCGGATCTCTTCCCCCCCCTCCCCCCCCTCCCCCCCCAATGAAAAATAAATATGATGTGAATACTATGAGGGAAAAAGCAGAGGTGGAAAGTCCAGGGGTCAGAAAGTAAAAGTCCTGCCATGCATTTATTCCACCCATGATCTCAGCCGGCTGATTCTACTAATTATTTCCACCTCCTGGCTGAAGAGTTGTGCTAATTAGTAAATCCAGGTGGTTGGAACAAAATACCGGGGAGGACTTTTACTTTCTGAACCTGGATTTTCCAGCTCTGGGAAAAGAGGACGGGGATATTTGAGAAAAAAGAAGGGTCGGGAGAAAAAATGAACAGTTTGTATAAAAAGCCACACACATGGATCAGAGAACAGGAAGACTAAATGAAACGGCATCAGATCCTGGTCAGCGCTGGTTTGATTTTCTTTGTGAGTTGAACGAAGCTACGCGAGCTATGGCTTCAAAATGAGGGCAGCCCACTTAACAAAAAACAAGGCCACTGTAAAGCAAGCATATTATTCCAATCAGCGGGGCCGCTAAAATTGCTGAAATTGGTGCGGATTCACGTCGTTCTCGAAGTCGCAAACGTTTTAGGAGCTGCGAACACAAACCCCCCCCCCCCCCCCCCCCCCCCCGCGTCGTTCGCGTCGTACGGTTCTCAGGCGGTTACGTTCCTGAACTGGCCCCCCCGACGTTTTTCTCTCCCCCAGCCCCCCCCCCCGGACACTAGAGAAGCGAACACTGTGCAAAACGGCGCGGACATCTCGCGAGCAGCCCCGGCGGGCGACCGCACGCGCGCTCAGACCGCGCGAGAACGCGGGTTTATGCGCATTACGCAATCAGGTGCAAGACCGAGGGAAAACGGTCTACGGACCGCTAGTCAGCCGGGGCTGAGCGGACGTGTTTTCGTCCGAGCGCGCGATAGGCTATTCAGCGCTGGATAGCGCCACTGAACTACAATGCCACCCCGCTGCCTTATCTGCTCTGAGAGGTTTCTCTGAAAAAAAATGATGCCACTTCCTTAAATGCGTACATCGTTTCTTATGTTTTTTGCTCCGGTAGTACCATTTACCAAAATGCAGCTCAAGGCCTTTCCGTAAGGTTGACACGAAAAAGTTTTTTTCCCCACTCTCTCGCGCTGAGCAGAACCGGTCTTCCAATTTCGGCACCGTACTACAATTCCCATGATGCACTTCATTACCGTCTCACAGACAAAAAGCCTCTGCAATGAGTGCCGGCTACAGGCTTGCTACCTGTAGCGTTCGCATGACCCCCGCTTTGACGAGTCGCGGGCCCAACTGGGGCAATCGTCTCCGCGCCGTTTCGGGAACGGGCGCGCGATGTTCCCCAGGTTATTTATCTATTAACGCGGTGTTCAGGTTCCCTCTCCCCAGACGCCCGCGCGTTCGACGCGGAGGTCGCTCCTGTCCTCCTGCGACGGTTGCCGTTTAACGATTTCGCACACCGGAGGCTTCGCTCTGCTCGGCGACGGCGCCGATTCTGTCGAGGCGGACGCGGCTTCGCGGAAGAGAGCGCCTTTCGCTGGGGGTTACCCGAGGACAGTTTAAAAAAATCGGGAACAGATATTACTTATTTAAATGAATTGTAACAGCCGTTCGAAGTTGTTAAGATCATTTTTTTTTCATTTGCGGCAAAAGCTCGCTTTTCTGAATTGTTAACCTTAGCGAATATTAGGGACTGAAAATCAGTGCCAGCTCACTAATCAGAAAAAAATCACATTTCTCTTAGTGACATCATTTGTAGCTACAGCCCGTTGGCCGGACTAAAAGAGAAGTTCCATTTTGCTCACAGCTTCCGCAGGGTTCTTTTATCCGCTAATGTTCCCGCGTTAGTCACGCGTTCGGTGGGTTTTAAACGATTAGAACGTTTCGTTACTCAACGATTTCAATAGAATTAAAAGGGAAAAGTGTGTATAAAAATGTTTATCTTATGCCACCCTTTTCTTACAGGACACGTCCTACATTTTTTGACCCCGTCTCTGCAGTGCACGGTCAATATTTTACACTTATGTCTGGCTTTGGGAATGCACATTTCTATTTTCCTGCACACGTTCTGCACACACCCTGCACACGCCCTGTACATGACCTGCACACACCCTGTACATGACCTGCACACACCCTGCACACGCCCTGTACATGACCTGCACACACCCTGCACACGCCCTGTACATGACCTGCACACACCCTGCACACGCCCTGTACATGACCTGCACACACCCTGCACACGCCCTGTACATGACCTGCACACTCCCTGCACACCCACTGCACACGTTCTGCACACACCCTGCACACCCCCTGTACATGACCTGCACACACCCTGCACACCCACTGCACACGTTCTGCATATGCCCCTGCACACGTCCTGCTGCCTGCATGGCTCTCCCTGCACTTTCTGTCCTGCGGCTGCCATAGTAACACAGAGATTGCTGTTTTTTTTTTTTAATAGTTATCACATTTCTGTTTGTCCAACAGATGCCTTAATAAAAGGGATTCTACCAAGCCTATTTCATACTTTTATAGTGCCGGATGTTTATTGAAGCTATTCATCTTCATAAGAGTAAAGTTCCCTTAGCAAACAGCCAAACAGCAGAAATCTGTGTGTCCACAGCTCAATATAGCGGAGGCACTGTCAACAACTTATGGGATTTTTACAGTTTGTAATTTAAAAGACAGGAAAGGCCTCAGCAACGCAAACACGAACAAGCAAATGCTAACACAAAAACAAATGCTAATGCACACACACACACACACACACACACACACACACACACACACACTAACGCATTCATATGAATGCTAAGACACATACACACATATAATAAAAACACACATGAATGTTAAAATACACACACACACACACACACACACACTAACGCATTCATATGAATGCTAAGACACACACACACACGTATTAAGTCACACGTATGCTCACCGCCATGCTAACTACATACTGTCTGCACGCTGGCGAATACATAAATCCACATACAGAAGCGAATACATAAATCCACATGCAGAGGCCTTCTACCTACCCTTGAACAAATATTTTATCATGCTTCCGAGAGACAGCTGGCGAGCCGCACTCCCTCCTCTCTCCCTCGGCTGTTTGTAATTGCGCACAGCGGTCTCGCGTCACGTGTCAGACGCCCCCCCCCGAATTAAAAAAGAAAAGCCGTAGTGCGCCCCCCCCCCCCAAATACGTGGAACAACGCATGAGCCAGAGCAGGCCGACTCACGGCCCGGAGGCGGGGCCAGAGAGGCACTGGGCTCTCCGTGCGCGTCCGTCGCCGCGGCGATACAGAGCGACAGGCAGGGGAGGGGGGGGGGCAGCAAGAGCAAGAGAGAAAGAGAGCAAGAGGGAGAGAGAGACAGAAAAAAGAGAGGGGGGAGATATATATATATATATATGACAGAGAGAGACAGAAAAAAGCGAGAGAGGGAGATATATTTATATAAAGAGAGAGAGAGAGAAAAGAGAGAGAGGGAGGGACATAGAGAGACAGAAAGGGAGGGAGGATTGCTGCGGTAGCTGATCTTATCAGCGTTGATAGCCCGATTCCAGGTCCCCGGGTGGGGGTGGGGGGGGGGGGGGGGGGGATGTTCGCAGACGATTTGCAGGGATTGACCGAGAGGCCGCTCGGACTCGCCGCTGTCGCTTTCCGATTTCCTGGCGAGTCGCTCAGCGAACCCCCCCCCCCCCCCCCGGCGCACCACGCCCCTCTGCCAGGAGGAGCTTCCTCTGATCTATTCAGCCAGCGGGGCGTGGTGCTTTAGGGGAAGCTTCGGACAAAAACGCCGCCGTCTAAAAAAAAGGGGAGAACGTCGCTCTCCTTCCATCCAACCTTCACACATCTTTCGTTTGGTTTCGAGCGAGTGGCATCGTTACAAACGCTCAAGTTTGTTTATTTTTGTTTTAAAAACCGTCACATTTTGGCAGCAGCGTACCGCAGCGCGTGGTGAACTGGGCTCGCGAAAGGCTACGGGTTCAAATCCTAGGTGGGGCACTGCCGTTGCAGATTTCATGGGATGTGCTGTAAGCTGCGGACGGAATTCCCAGTTCAAACTGGAAACCTTTTAATCTGTTTTATTTTTCTTATATTTTAACAAGAAGGGAATGGTTCTTAAAATTAAGCATTAGGAGAGTATAGTTCCTAAAGTTACGTATGAAGAGGATACAGTCACAAAAGTTAAGCATACCAGAAATAGGGTATAGTTTCTTAAGTTATTTATTAGGAGGGTATGGTTCTTAAGTTAAGCATGAAGTGGTTACTCTTCCTAAATTTAAGCATGAAGCGAGTAAGATTTCAGAAAGTCAAGGTTCCTGGGGGTTAAGATTTCGGAGGTTAAGCTTGCCATGCCCAGCATCCACAGAATGCACAATGTTCTCAGCGGTGCATAAATGCATGATAATAATAAAAAAAGAACATAAATAATAAAGAAACATCTCATGAATCATTCACGGGAACAGCACTTCCTTCTCCTCCCGAGTTCCAGCTTTCAGCTTCTCGCTCCGGGCGAGAAGTGTGTTCGGGGAGGCCGAGCGCGCGGAGCCCAGACGACGGCTTACACAAACACGGCCGCGGAAAAACCGCCACGGCGTTCCTACGCTGCGCCGCCCCGCCCCGCCCCTCCGAGACAGAGGACAGGAAGTGAGGCGGACCAGAACTGACTTCCGGGGACCCACACGTGTCCGAAAATCTGCTAAATGTCCACATGATGTAAGAGGTCTCCTTTAACACCCAATTTTGCCCCTCGCTGCTCTCCCGGCAAACACAGAACGTTCTCACAACGTTGCAGCAATGTCGTGGCAACCTTAAAACATTCACAGAACGTTCCAGTAACAATGTGAGGACGTTTAGCTGGGTTTGTATTTTAGTGTTAGCTAGGATAGGATTAATTTTGCCCGTAAGATCAAAGCATATGACTGTCAGTTTTTTGTCTTTTTTTTTTTTTTACTTCTATTTTCATAAATATTCATAACTCTTCTTTCAAATTCTCTGGCATTCACTGGGCTGTTTTCAAATGTTACTGGCACTTAAAAACTTATTTTAAAAGAGTATTTTCAAATACGCATTTGAGAACTTTCATCAAAATATTTTCTGAACCAAAATGTAAAATAATACAGCTGAATCACATTCATTATGTCTGGGGACAATTCAAGTTTAATTTCACAGTAATCTTGAAGGACTTTTTTATTTATTTATTTTTTTACTTGGGTCTAAAAGCTTATCAATTTTACCTGTCACTTTTAAGGTCAGGCTTGAATACAGAACACAAAATATAAATTTCCCGTCTCTTAAAAGCTGACTTGCATCCACAAAAAAAGACCACTGCCTCAGTCACTAAATGTCAAACAGCAGGGGATGGAGAATGTGCAACTACGGTTACTTTTATGGAACACTTTCATTTAAAAACCCATTTAAAAAAAAAACCCCATCTTTCACCTTATATAACCATTCTACCTGTATTGATGTTTCATTAAGTGTTTGTTTTTATTCAGTTTTTTCTTTATTTTATATATCCTATGATTTTATGGTTTCAATTCCTTTGTGTCCCATGTACAAAAAAGCACTTAAGACGTTGTTATTATTAAAGCATTTGAGTTTCAGGACTTCTGGAGAGGCTCCTTTTTAATCTTTTTCTAAACTTTTTTTTTTGGGGGGGGGGGGGGGGAATGGACACAGGGGCACAGGCGGGGGCGTCACAACAGAGTAACGTCCAATCGGCTTCGGCGAAACGGCCCAGCTGACACCCGCTTCGTCCAATCACGGTGTTAATATAGACAATGTTATTACTATTAGGTCGGCCCCAGTAGGATTTAGTCCAGCACATGATGGGTTTAACAGAAGGAGATGGGTTCTGAGGGGTCCTAACTGCACCCCAGGATAACAGAACAGGGGGAAAAGACAGCCATGATGTCACCTTATAAGGATTAAACTGAGAGGAGCTGCACCAATCAGAGAGCACGTTGGTAACAACAGAGAGAACAATGCAGACAGCGATTGGTGGACACTCTCCAGCAACCTGGCGAGTACCAACAGGGAGACAGGTGGAAGCAGCATCTCCCCACCAGCGTCCTCCTTCGGTTTTGCTCTTGAATGACTTTCAGTGTTCTCTGTTGTGCGCTTATTGTGATGTCATGAATCATTTGATTTCACTCATATACATGCAGGTACACATACACACACACACGCACACAAATGCACGTGCACACACACACACACACACACGCACACGCACACGCACACAAATGCACTTGCACACACACACACACACACACACACACACACACAAAACTTACACTGAGACAACAGTCATACATACATTAAAATGTGCCACTATCCTTCAAGTCAGCGATGTCCCCAGACATTTTAACTTCTCGATGCCAACACCCGCACACGTCCACAGTTTTCACACTCAAAATGAATCAATCAGTGAGCGAGAGCAGTTACTCAGGGATTCATCAAGCAGCGCCTCCTCCAGACGGAGAGACCGCCAGCGGAAACGTAAACACACTTTAGCGGAGTGCTCTTGACCCTCCACGCCCCCCCCGCCCCCCCCCCCCCCCCTCCCTGAGCACAAGCGGGGCCCGGGCGCGCGCGGAGCGTAGAAACGCGGTTCAGCGAGGAGGCCCCGCTTGGCTCTCCTCCCGCCCAGCTGCAGACGGCAGACGGCCGGCGCTCGCGGCTGAAGTGGCTCCGCCCACGAGGGTCCACTTCCGCGGGATTCGATTTAAAACCCCGCCCCCTCACTCCCAAAACTCCGCCCCCCCCTCGTCTTCATCCAATCCGCTCGCAGTCCCTCGCCAAGCTTCAAAAGTGCGAGGAGCTCCTGCGGCCAATAGGACGGCGCTCTGCGCAGAGGGTTTAATTGGATCCTCGGAGTTTAATTGGATCTGAGTTACCCCCGCCGCAGTAGTGGAGTCTTTTTCCCCCCGTTGTATAAGACCGCAGGGCCCCCCTCGCAGGCCGGGGGGCGGGGGGCAGGGGGGCGAGGCCGCTCGGGTCCTCTCGGCGCGGCTGATCCAATCTCCCCCGCCGGAGCAGCCACCTGGAGCCGCCCGGGGCCCGGGGCCCTTCCCCAGGAGCGGGCCTTCTATTCAACGGCGGCCCATAAATCCCATTCAGGGGGTGCCGAATATCCCCTCAGTCTGCTTTCCGTCATGTGCGCTCGCTCACCCCCCCCCACCCCCCCCCCCCGAAATCGTTTCGATGGGACTGCGGACCGGACCGTGGCTGCGTGCCACCCATTACCTTACATTACAGGCATTCAGCAGACGCTCTTATCCAGAGGGACTTACAGAACCTTTGAAAAAGCATCTACATTGTATCCATTTATACAGCTGGATATATATACTGAAGCAATGCAGGTTAAGTACCTTTGCTCAAGGGTACAACGGCAGTGTCCTTACCCGGGAATTGAACCTGTGACCTTTCGGTTACAATCCCAGTTCCTTACCCACTGTGCCACACTGCCACCCGGCCACAAAGGTGTGAATATCGTACGTAATGCGCGTATTTCCCGCCTATTTTTCACGGCTGTTTATTTTTGCCTCTCCCTGCCTGCCGGGTGTGTTTTTCTTTAACGCCCTTTTTCGTTCTCAAGTCTCTCCTGGGTTCCGGGCGATTCTTACGGCTATAAAAAAACAACAACAGCGCAGCAGCTGACGGGAAGCCGACGGGAAGATTAAGAAACGCGCGTCAATTCCGTCCGTTTGGCGACGGGACAGGAAGGCGTTCGCCGGAGGAAAGCCCGCTACGGAAAAAACGAAGAAAAACAAAACTCCGTTCTGTGTGTTTACGCGCCCGCGGGTAATTTCCGCGCTTCAGCTCCGATCCAAACGCGTCCGTCGGCTAGCGCCGCCGAGCGCCTTTTAAGCCCGAGGGCGTGGCCAACCGACTCGCGACGAGACGCCGCTCGGGCCTCTTCCTCCAATAGCGTAAACGAGCCGTTTCATTCTACCTTGTTCCGATTGGACGGCGCTGCAGGTGGGCGCGTGCGCCTGTGCGTTTGTGCGTCAGAAATGCCCGCGGCTCAAGGCTACTCTTCTTCCTCTGCGTCGTCGTCTCCTCATTGTTGGTATTATTTTCTTTGTGGGCTTTTCATCGTTCTCCCGGCGTCCGCGTTAGCCTCCTCCGGCAGTCCAGAGACACGCAGGTTAGGTTAATCCCCGGGCATGAGTGTGTGAGTGAACGGTGTGTGAGTGTGTGTGTGAATGGTGTGTGAGTGTGTGTGTGAATGGTGTGTGTGTGTGTGTGCCCTGCCGTGGACTGGCGACCTGCCCAGGGTGTATTCCTGCCTCTCGCCCAATGCATACAAAAATAAGCGTGTTACACATTGGATGGATAGATGGATGCATTATTATTATTATTATTATTATTATTATTAATAAGAGGGAAGCAGGTATTTGCTGAGCCGTTCTGGTGAAGGTGGTTACTTAGGCACAACAGCCCTGCCTACAGCCTTGAGCAGGAGTGGAACACCTTCCCGAATAAAACTGCGATTAAAAAAAAGGAGTCTCCACAGACTCCTTAGACGTCGTTCTCAAACGCTTCTAAAATTGAGAAACCCCCCCCTCCCCCCCGCTCCCTCCCTCCCTCCTCCACAGTCAGTGAAAACCCTTCTGCCTGGCGGAGAGGAACACCAAAGCATCAGGGGGGGGGGAAATGATAAGCCCAGCTTTCCGTGCAAAAATGAAATTATTTCTCCTTTGGTGATGGATGGTGCTCTAAAGAAGAGAGAGAGGGAACGATAAAGAAGAAGAAAGAAGAAGAAGAGGAAAGAACTTCAAAGAGCATAAATTTCGGTTCCCGTCTGGGAGAGGGGCGGCGAATCGAGCCGCGTGTCCCCGCACCACCCGGCCCGCGATGACGACATTCCGAGGGACGCCCAGACGCAAGCAGGAAGTGATGTCATCAAAGAGAGTCCAACAGCTTCCCCCCATTGCGGGCTGGCTCGCCGTCCATTACCGACGGTCTCGTTCTTTGAGGAGGGAGATACTAGCCTTCCTGTGTGGAGATAACAGCAGGAAGCGGAGAGACGTGCTGCTGTCTGTCCGAGAGGAACAGGGAGGGGGGGGGGGGGGGTGTAGGGGAGAACTATTATTGAAAGAAACAAGTTTTCAACTTAAGATTCAGTTTCGTTTCTCCAGCGCGGCTGCCTCTCCTCCATAATGGATGAGCCTCAAAATCCAGGCAGGAATGTGGGAGAGAGAAAAAAAAAAAAAACCTTCAACACTTTGTGCTGTTTCCCCTGCATGAATTCTCCGGGGCGGCAGTGCAGTATGATGGGTAAGGAGCTGGTCTCGCAACCTAAAGGTCACAGGTTTGATTCCCCCAGGTAGGGCACTGTTCAATTCTCAGGTAGGACGCTTGAGCAAGGACCTGCATTGCTTCAGTATATATCCAGTTGAATAAATGGATGCAATCTAAATGCTATGTAAAAATGTTGTGCAAGTCGCTCCGGATAAAAGCATCTGCTAAATGCCTGTGATTTCCTGTTTTCTTTTTTGCAACCCTCCTCTCACTATTCGATCAGCCCCTCCCTGTCCCGTAGCTTCAGTCTCTTGCTGTTCAGGTTATGTCTCCAAGGGAACAGTGGCTGTGTCTCGCCTAGGAATCGAACCTGCTACCCTCTCAGGCCCACCTCAGTTCCCCAACAATAACACAGCATGGCGGTCTTGTGCCGTACACGCACATAGTGTGTGTGTGTGCATTTACCTTGTGCTTTATAATTTTTAATTGCGCACTACATGCATGCAACACACACAACACAGCAAACGTACACCATGGGGACCATTGTCCCTGCAACGCACATACATACACACAACACACACTGTACACATACAGTACACACAACCCAATGTCCCCAGAACACCCATACACACACACAACACACACTGTACACACACAGTACATGCAACCCAATGTCCCCACAACACACATACATACACACAACAAACACTGTACACATACAGTACACACAACCCAATGTCCCCACAAGGCACACACATACATACACACAACACACACTGTACACACACAGTATACACAACCCGCTCCCTCTGAGATATAAGATGCACTATTCCTGCTCCCTCACTATACATCAGTGTTAATCTGCCTGCAACCCTGTCGCCCTGTCATTATAGCTTTTCCGCAGCTATGCCCATGCGTGTGTTTGTGTGTGAGTGCGTGTGTGTGTGAGTATGAGTGTGTATGTGTGTGTGTATGTGAGAGTGTGTATGCGAGTGTGTGAGCGTGTGTGAGTGAGTGTGTTATTGTGTGTGTATGTTTGTGTGTCTGTGTATGTGTGAGTGTGTATGCGAGCATGTGTCCGTGTGTGTGTGTGTATGTGAGAGTGTGTATGCGAGTGTGTGAGTGTGTGTGTGTGTATGTTTGTGTGTCTGTGTATGTGTGAGTGTGTATGCGAGCGTGTGTCAGTGTGTGTGAGTGTGTGAGCGTGTGTGTGTATGCGAGTGTGTGTCCGTGTGTGTGCATGTGTGTGTGTGTATGCGAGTGTGTGTCCATGTGTGTGTGCGTGCGTGTGTGTGTGTGTATGCGAGTGTGTGAGTGTGTATGTGCGCGTGTCAGGCACTCTCTGCCCTGGCGGCAGAGCCGTACAGATGTGTCACATGACCAGGAAGAGGACGCTGAGAGAGGGGGGCTGGCACTGACTCAGAGCTCTGAAAAGATCTTACAGGGATTTACATAACAAAGGCCCCGGGGCGCAGCTCGGCAGACAGCAGCTTAATACAACCGCTTCATTTCATCTTCTAATTCCTCCCCCTGCGTCTGGCAACCCAAAACGCACGTCTGCCGTCAGAACGGCGCACCTTCGAACGAAAACGACACGCCAGGTCATTTACGAAAACGCAGCAATTCCACCACGCGGAAGACGTACCAGGTCTACAATTAGCGTTAAGTACCTGCTAAAGAAATGCCTGCCTTTTTGTCACTGGCACCAAGAAAATCTTGTCTTGTTTTTAAACTTTTCTTTCAAACTTTTCCTGCTAAACTTTATTTTTCTCTCTCCCCAAATTTGGGATGGCCTATTACAGTTCGAGTTCACCGTTCATACCGCTGAAATAAGGGTTGCCAGGTGCTGCTTCTTTTCAGCTTTTGGGGTGGGATGGGGGGTTAATGTCGAGTCGTTCTTGCGCAAGACAACAGGGGGGGGGGAGGGGTTCAGGCCAGGGTTGCCTGTGAAGCGTATTGTGACAATTGCTGCGAAATACGCTATATACAAATACAAATTTGAGCGTTGAGAACTCAGCTGAAACCATCTCGGGCAGCACAGGCTGGTTCAAGCAGGAACTTTCAGCGGGGGGGCTATGGCATAAACGGCTGCAGCCATCTCTGCCGGTAAAATGGATCTTTACCGTCAAAGCGCGAACGCAACGACAAAGGAAACCTAAATGCCGTCATCCAGAAATTAATATTTTAGGAGGGGGGGGGGGGCTGGAAACCCGTCCGTGCCGTCTGCTAAACGCACGCAGCGGGACTGCTATTTTTAAACGCGCTTTCCATAGCAACATAATTGCACGTTATAATTTAATTATGGGATGTCATAATGGCCCAAAAGAAGGGGGAAAAACACTTTCCACGTGCAGGTGTTACTAAGCAATGTGACTCAAAATTATAAAGCGGCGTGTTTTAATTATAAATCTCCGTGACCGATACAAAGGTAGACGTTATCGTATTAATTATGAAATTGTGCAAAGACGGTCTGGGAGCAAGTGGTATTTTCATAAACCAGGCTTTCGCTTATGAATTGCTTTGATGAAGCGGTTTGCTGGGGGTTGGTTTTGACTGAAATAGGCTACAGGTGGTCGTGATAATGCAAAGAAAACTGTTGATGAGTACTCAAACAGGATGACGTCGTCTTTCTCTATCACCATGGAAACACTGGCAATGAATCAGTGCTCGGATTTCTAACAATCCTGTGCAGACAGTGTATGTAGTTCTGTTGATCGAAGGTAGAGACCACAATGTCCAGTGTCCACAGGTATACACTAACACCATCCAAAGCCCTGAACACAGTTCTACACTAACACTGTCCAAAGCTCTGACAGTCCTACACTAACACCGTCCAAAGCCCTGAACACAGTTCTTCACTAACACTGTCCAAAGCCCTGAACACAGTTCTTCACTAACACTGTCCAAAGCCCGGAACACAGTTCAACAGTAACACTGTCCAAAGCCCTGACACAGTCCTACACTAACACTGCCCAAAGCCCTGACACAGTCCTACACTAACACTGTCCAAAGCCCTGAACACAGTTCAACAGTAACACTGTCCAAAGCCCTGACACAGTCCTACACTAACACTGTCCAAAGCCCTGAACACAGTCCTACACTAACACTGTCCAAAACCCTGAACACAGTCCCACATTAAGATCGCCCCCGACAACTGCTGTTGCTTCTTCTGCACGTCAGTCCCATTGGTGATCACTCCACCCGCCCCCCCCCACTCCGCCCCCCCCCCCCCCCCCACCCGGCCCCACCCACGCTTCTCCGTATCCGCCCGGTGACGGACGTCGTCTAACCCTCCGGCCGGACGGGTTGCCGAGGAGGTTTCGTCTCTGACATTCGCCGTTAGCGTCCGGCTCAATCTGTTTGCCCATCTCTCCCAGGAAACTGGCAACCTCTCGGCCCCTCTTCTCCATTCAATCCCCGCCATCCCAACACCGCCCGCGCGCTCCCTGACGGCCGGGGAGACAGAACGTTCCGGAACGAAAACTCACTCGGGGCGCCCGCGACGGAGAAACGCCGTCGAAAACATTCGGCGGAAACCCAGGTCTTCGAAAATTACGAATTCGGTATTCCCCGGGTATAACCGGAGCGAAATAATTCATTTCAAACGATGTATTATTTATCGTGCCATTTTTATCTGGGGCGTACGCAGCTCGTATCGTCCCGCTGGAGGCAGGGGAAACGTGGGAGCGCGATTTTCAACTCCAGACGGCCGTCCGCAGCGATTTCGTGAAAGCCGCCTCGGTGACTTAGCGGTTAGCGTCCCGTCGGCATATCGGATAGCCACGCCAGCTCTCTGAAGGAGGCAGCTAACCTTGACGTTTTTTCAGGGTCTCTGACTCTGTCTTTTAAATCTTGTTGCGATTCAATTTATTCTAAACCTAACACCTTTCAGCCTTATCTATCTATTTCTTTACCGATACACTTATTATGTAAATGACTTTGTGCACCACGCAACAAAAGTGCTGTTACACAAAGTAAAAGCATGTACACGTGCACATTTTACACACATACATAAACACACACACACACATGCAGATACAGTATATTTTTTTACATTACGCCAGCGTGCACACCTATATTACACACATAAATGCACTCGCTCTCTCTCTGCCATGACGGTATACACAGGAGCCCTACATTCAGGAGCTTACAGTGCCATCTGAAAGTGTAGAGATGTAGTAGAAAATCTTTGCAGAAAGAGTAGAATATAGATGCCCTAGATTTCTCCAAGCAGCGCTGAGCTCTGTTCGTTTCTATTTGCTCTGCACTTTGGGGAGAGCTTGCGTCTGACTGAAGTGTGATCAAGAGCGGCAGTGTGGTGCTTTCAGAACCGCTGGTATCAGAAGCACAGAGCAAGGGCCTTCCGGCCTGGGATCCGCCAGGGATGGCAAGAGCACACACACGCGCACCTCACACGCAAAACGCACGCACACACGCGCACCTCACACGCAAAACGCACACACACACGCGCACCTCACACGCAAAACGCACGCACACACGCACACCTCACACGCAAAACGCACGCGCACACGCGCACCTCACACGCAAAACACACGCGCACACGCGCACCTCACACGCAAAACGCACACACACACGCGCACCTCACACGCAAAACACACACACACACGCGCACCTCACACGCACACACGTACACCTCACACGCACACACACGCACCTCACATGCAAAACACACGCACACACGCGCACCTCACACGCAAAACACACGCACACACGTACACCTCACACGCAAAACACACGCACACACATACACCTCACACGCAAAACACACGTACACCTCACACGCAAAACACACGCGCACCTCACACGCAAAACACATGTGCACACGTACACCTCACACGCAAAACACACGCGCACCTCACACGCAAAACACATGTGCACACGCGCACTTCACACGCAAAAAAACAAGCTGGATGAGTGTTTACGTACAGGTGTGTGCATACTCGCACGTGCATACTTATGTGTTTAAGAGAGGGGACATTTTAAATATGAATGAATCGTCTGTTATTTTACGCAAAGCTCGTGGATTTTTCTTTGCCCGTGTTAATTAACAGGAGTCTGAACACCAATCGAAGCAACTACGTGCCGAGAGACGACCTCACCGCCAACAAAAAAAAAATGTTAATAAAAAACGAACAAAAAAAAACAATCCCGTATGTCGTGCGACACGGACCAGCATGCATCTGGCTCCCCTTCATTGGCGACAGAGTACAGGTGTCTGATTCTAAACAGCCAAGTCACATCGTAAACTGAACTTTTTTATGTGTATGACCCTAGGGTTTCTTCAGAAGCCCTAAAAGGATCAAAAGCGAGGCTTTTCTGATTTCATCAGAGCAGCTGCAGATGGCAAACTGTTTATTTTTGCGATGCCAGTGACTCAGCCACCGTCCCTCTCCCCCTCTCCCTAATCAGCGAATTTGCATATGGCAGCTTCACCGACCTTTGACTTCGCAAAGCCTGACTCTGCAACACAGCGGCAACGGAGACTGCTCCCCTCTGAGGCAGCGCCCAGTAAAATGTCCATCCAGTGTTAGTTCAACTCTAAACCGTGTTAACTCCACTGCAGCAATTGGTCCCACTCTGAGTGATCCAAGTTCCCTGCAACCAAAGATTGGGCGAGCTACCAAAGATAGGCTTAGCTGCCATCCGCACCTCACTGTGGCGCTGCCAAAGGTGGGAGGAGCAACCAAAGATGGGTGTGGCCCCTAGCCCCCCCCCCCGCGGTAGCTCCGTTCGGGGGGTCCTTCTCCCCGAATCCGGTCCGACCGGCCGAAGAGCGGACGGCTCGTCCCCGGCGCCCCGGACGGGGACGGCGTCTGTCAGGTGCGCGGGGAAGTAAGACCGTGGCTTGGAGGATTTCGTTTTTTCGTCTCCAGGTTCCTTCCCTCTCCCTCCCTCCCCACCATCCACCCCCCCGCGGGGAAACCGCCAGTCGTGCCAACTCGTGTCACATTCGGTCGCTGCTCTGCTAGTAACACCGAGGCTGAAAGGTGTGTGTGTGTGTGTGTGTGTGTGTGTGTGTGTGTGTGCCTCCAGGGCACCTTCCTGACAGCCAGAGAATCTTTTACACCCGACAGGCAGGGCAGCAGCAGGGGGGAGAACGTGACGGCGAAAAGACACGAGGGTGGAATAAAGCACAATGAGGAGAACAGGCCATTCAGCCCATCTAGAGCATAAGAATACATACTGAGGAGAACAGGCCATTCAGCCCATCTAGAACATAAGAATACATACTGAGGAGAACAGGCCATTCAGCCCATCTAGAGCATAAGAATACATACTGAGGAGAACAGGCCATTCAGCCCATCTAGAGCATAAGAATACATACTGAGGAGAACAGGCCATTCAGCCCATCTAGAGCATAAGAATACATACTGAGGAGAACAGGCCATTCAGCCCATCTAGAACATAAGAATACATACTGAGGAGAACAGGCCATTCAGCCCATCTAGAGCATAAGAACACATACTGAGGAGAACAGGCCATTCAGCCCGTCTAGAACATAAGAATACATACTGAGGAGAACAGGCCATTCAGCCCATCTAGAGCATAAGAACACATACTGAGGAGAACAGGCCATTCAGCCCATCTAGAACATAAGAATACATACTGAGGAGAACAGGCCATTCAGCCCGTCTAGAACATAAGAATACATACTGAGGAGAACAGGCCATTCAGCCCATCTAGAGCATAAGAATACATACTGAGGAGAACAGGCCATTCAGCCCATCTAGAGCATAAGAATACATACTGAGGAGAACAGGCCATTCAGCCCATCTAGAGCATACGAATACATAAGGAGGAGAACAGGCCACTCAGTCACATCTTGACCATGTTCCTACAGACTAGAGCATCCAGCACAGACCCAGAGCATCATTTCTGCACCCCCCCCACCCCCCCCCGGCGCAGTTTCAATGAAAATTAGGCCCCGGGGAGCCGTACTTTAGCCTCCCTTTGTTAGCCTCCCGCGCGGCCGGGCTAGCGCTCCCCGGTCGCTCCGACCTTGAGCGGCCTCGGGGTCCCCCGTGAGCGGAATCGCTAACGACGGGCGTGCGCCCCGGGTCTTCGCGCCGGGCCCCGCCCACTGCGCGGAAAAACCCCGCCTCCCCCCGCACAGTGTCCTCAGGAGCCTTTTTCCGAGAAATCCTAACGCGCTGCGCGCTGCTGCCGCTACGAGGAACGGCTCGGGCTCAGTAGCGCAGGTCTGAACTGAGACGGGCGGAAACAGGACTGCTAGCGCTTTCGAAGGCGAGGAACAGAATCAAATCACTTCTTTTTTTAAATGTAAATTTGATTCGCCCGGTTCGAAAAGCACGGCCGTACATATCAACAGCCCGCCTCGTTGCTTTGACGTCCTCCATCCGTTCCGGGCAGCGCCGGACAGGCGTGTACTAACCTTCAGAGGGCACGCCTCCTCCTCACTGGTTTACAGCAAGACTATCCCTCGTTGTGATTGGGCGCCAGGCCCATTCTGTTACAGTGTGTGGGGTTTTAACCCCTGGTGTCTTGATTCGATTCCCACAAAAACCGGCTCTCTGCATCTGGCCACCTGATCGCCCCGCTACGCCTGATTGGCCAACGGAATCCGCGGCAAAGACCAAAGCGTCTAAAAACACTACCCCCCCCCCTGCTCCTCCTCCTCCTCGCGTCCGTGCGAGAGCAGCCTCGCCACGTTCCCCCGGATCAGCGGCGGATCAGCGGCGGATCAGCGGCGGATCAGTGGCGGATCAGCGGCGCATCGCGACGAAAGGAAGCGCGCTGAAATCTTTGAAACCTCCGAACGCGGAGACCATCTGTGTGGGTTTTAAGAGCCTATTTAAAAAATCCAAGATAACTGCCGGACTCAACAGAGTGAATGGATTTCTCCTTTAAAATGGAGACACTAGAATGGGCACTGCACATATGTCAGAGTGACATCTGCAATATTAGATGCTTAGAGGTGCACTTATGAAGAGAGCTGCGCTCGCACGTTCACATTTGTGCGTAGGTGTGTGCGTGTGTGTGTGTGTGTGTGTGTCTGTGTGCGCGTGTGTAGTGCGTGTAGTGTGTAGGTGTGTGTGTGTGTGTGGTGTGTAGTGTGTGCGTGTGTGTGTGAACACAAATGCATCTCTGACAAATAAATTTTAAAAAAGGCTGCCTCTGTAGTGTCGTCGAGTCCGCGTCGCCATGGCGATCCTCGCTCGCTTTGTCTGCTCCAAGGACGCAGGTCCGGGCCCCGAGATCCGCCGGGGGGGGGGGGGTTTGGGTTGGGGGGAGAAGGCGGAGCGGGAGGAAGCGGCCCGCTCGGAATATCAACGACCACCAGACCGCCAACCCCCCCAAATCAAATCCCCCCGCCCCCACCGCACACACACTCGCTTGAGCGAACGCACAGTTACCCGCACACCATGCATGTATGGAGCAAGACGGACACACACACATACTGTACACACACACACACACACACACACACACTCAGGGCTCACGTAATCTGACACCGCTATCAACAGAATAAAATTCTAAGCACAAATGTCACAAAAGCCAATACTGACATTAAACATCCATTAGCCCGGGGGCTCTGGGCGCTCCGCAGCGGGGGGGGGGGGGGGGGGGCTGCATTTACATCAGCCGGCGCTGGATCAATGACAATTACATTCCGCGCTCCGCTTCGCGGCACACTTCAGTCTCAAACGCTGCATTACTGACCGGGATTATGTACAGACCCTGCGACGCTGGAGAATTACTGACCGGGATTATATACAGACCCTGCGATGCTGGAGAATTACTGACCAGGTTCATCTACAGACCATGTAACACTGGTGCATTACTGACCAGGCTCATCTACAGACCATGTAACACGGGTGCATTACTGACCGGGATTATGTACAGACCCTGCGACGCTGGAGAATTACTGACCAGGTTCATCTACAGACCACGTAACACTGGTGCATTACTGACCAGGATTATGTACAGACCCTGCGACGCTGGAGAATTACTGACCAGGCTCATCTACAGACCAAGTGACACTGGTGCATTACTGACCGGGTTCCTCTACAGACCATGTAACACGGGTGCATTACTGACCGGGATTATGTACAGACCCTGCGACGCTGAAGAATTACTGACCGGGTTCCTCTACAGACCCTGTAATGCTGGAGAATAAAGTAACATAATTATGCCAGTCTTTCTGCATGGCTAACTGAGTAATATTTGCATACAGTAATGAAAACTTTTATTTTGACGAGCACACTGGGATACATGTCCGCCGTTCTGCAAACAGCGACAACCGTAAGCAAATTACCCGAGGAGTTTCTCTTCCCTCAAACGCAGAGAGGAATTTTCTAGGTCATGGAAATACAAAAAAACTAACCCATTTGGTTTGTACGCTGATCTAATGTGGTACAACAGCACAGTCGTATTATTCATGTTACCTCCAACTAACCTTGTTGGGGAACCGAGAACTCAGATCTCTCTTGCAGTGATGATATAGACGTTCAAAGTGGGCGGGGAATGCGAGTGACAGTGCAGCCAATCACGTGAGGGGTGATTTGGTGACCGGAAGTAAAAAGCACATTTCAGAGGAATTTCGCCAGGAGATTGACAGCTCTAGTCTTTCTTGCAGAGGTAAAATAGGATCTTTAATGAAGTGTGTGTGTCAGGACCATGGGTTAATGCCTCATCTGAAACATCACACCTTCTACAGTGCAGTGTCCCCATCACCGTGCCAGGACATTAGATTTCTATTCGGACCAGAGGAGAGAGCGTCCTCTACTAATGGGGGACCCGTTTTATAATATACATTTTGTAAGATGGAAGTGTTTCCAGGCAACATGTTGCTAACCTGAACGTGACCCGAATAAACAGTTCCATTTGGGTACCTCAGGGGGTCTATTCAAAATTTAGGCACTTGTATTGTCACTTCCAAAGGAAGCCAAATCCCATGTGAAGGTATTATTTCTCTTTTTTTTAAAGATTTAAAAAAATATTTTCTCTGTTTTGACCCACTTGTCACAAAGAGACTCGATTTCTGGCTCTCTTTTAAGAGAAAAGAGATGAAGTTTCGGAAGACAATCCCAGCTTGCACACCTGGGCTCACTTCCGCCCTGAATTTACATTCATTTCCCAACCTGAGACAAGAAGACTCAGACCCGTGCTGTGGCACACAAACAAACAAACGGCCTACATTTCCCAGAATCCCCTCAGTTTCAATGCGGGCTCAGAAAGCGGACGTCGAAACCTCGAATCAATCATTTCGGTTTCAAATTCCCAGTAAAGTCATCGCCAATTAGATTCGATTGAGCTGCGAGAAGGAAAAGAAAATTTGAGAAATCGACGTGTTTTCAGCTCTCGAACCGAGGCCCGACAAGCTGTACTAATTCGCCGAGACGTTCCCTCTCTCGTGCCCGAGGCGATTCAAGGCGGCCCGCGTCGACCGTCGGCCCCCGGGGTCGCGGGACGCCCGCGCCGCCGCGTCTCCGATATCCTGTTTCCTGGCGACGGGGCCCGGCGGGAGGACGGATGTGGAGACGCGCGGAGCCCAGGTGAGGATCTCATTAAGAGCCGGGTTAAAGGACATTGATCGAGAGCTCGGGGGGGGGGGGGGGGTGAGCCCTCCCTTGCCGGGTAGGATAGCCGGTGGCGCGGTCGCAGAGAGGGGGGGCCGGAGGCAATAAAACAGGGATGAGGGCAGCAGTACAGTTTCAGCAACCCCAGAGTCCATTAGACAAACCAACAACAGCAACGCTGAATGTGATTGGCGGATACCTTCTCACTACTTCGTGCGATTGGAGGATACTTTCACACTACTTCCTGGCTAATGGCTGAGGGCAGCATACAACCCCCCCTCCCTCCCCCTCTCTCTGGGGGCATTAGCCAGGGGTATTAACTAAACGAGAAAAAGGCCGAACAATATTAACGGATTGATACTTCTCTGAATACCCCAGCAGAATATGAGAAGTATGGCCAAAGCAATGACCTTGGAAGGACTGGCTTCGAGAGGGAAACTGCAGTCTTTTTTCGTTGGCCGCAAAAAAACAAAAAAAAAACAAATATGCAACAACATGAACGAGTTCTTGGTTGTTCAATCGCAGCAAAGGTAGCTTCCCAAACAAATGTCAAACCCGCTTTATAAATATGTATGAGGAAGCAGTGTGCCGGCCGTGTGCTGTCACACAAAGCCATTCTTCACAAAATTGACTTGTTGTCACATTTGCATTTTCATCAGAATATTTTCTTGACAGCCCAGGCATTAGCAATCAATCGCCGCAACATCAAAAAAAAAAAAAATATGACTCGTTCGGTCTGCGAAGCAGAAAAAAGCTCACTTGCGACAGTCCTATTGATTCCCATTACAGGCAGAGCACTGCTTCCTCTGCATAATAGGGTAGCTTTCGTGGAGAGACATTCCAGGAAGTTTCCTCGCCTGGCCTAAACTCTTCCTCTCAGGCCAAATGGGCGGAGCTCCGTCATGCCACCAGCGACTCTCCCCGATTTCAACCAGTCATCGCGCTCGGCTCCGGAGAGCGGAACGCTTTCGATTGGTTCAAACAAGTCAGTGACTGACAGCTCCCTGAAGCTTCCCATACCATGGGGTTTGCGAAAGCGTCCATCACTACGTAGTAGCGTACGCAACCTCCGAGTGGTTCAGACGTCCATGTGTGTTCTTTCCGCACCCAACCAGTTCTGTCCGATCTTCGCCACTGATCTCAGCGTTAAGCGCGAGAAGGGATTCACTTCCTCGCGCGGGACAGAAGCGATCAATCTCCCGAGACGGCCGTTCCCCTTCCATCCCAGTAAATCTAAGGCTGGGATCACACAGTCAGCGATAAAAACGAACATGACAAGACATATCTTTCCTCGTTTGGCACAGGGAGGATATCAAACCTTCTGCTCAAGCCCGGAAGCCGGAGCCGGGCGGCTCGGTTATTTATGTCGGAGCGTCGACGGGGGACCGAGAAAATCCAATCAGGTCCGAAACAAGCGGACGGATCCATCACGAGACCTGTCCATCAAAGTGTCGGACCTCGAACCCTGATCAGGGATGGATGATTATTGCCTGACAAAAAATTTTTTTTTTTTTTTTTTTTTTTTTAAATGACCCCCAGCTTGGATCGAGCCATTCCGGCTCACGGCTCCATTAGCGATGCCTTGGTTGGCTGAAATATCCCAGGATTGCATAAGATGGCTCAGATCTAATTGGTTTATAAGTGTACGCGGGGCGGCCGAGGAAGTCTATTTCCAGTTCGCAGCTCGATTGCAGAAGTCTGTGGGGGCGACGATGCCGACGCTCGTAAGGAAATCGTCTGCTGCCTTTTTAAAAAAAAAAAGAATTCAGAAAAATGGAAAGTTCGACGTCTGCTGGAACAAATCGTTATTCGGGACTCGGCCGGACTTCACGCCCATATAAGGGTCTTTCCCCACCCCCCCCACCCCCCCCCCATTTTCCCTACCGTACAGTCTCAGGCTCCAATTTGCGCAACATGGCGGCACCGACAAAGTGCTCATCCCGGGCTTCAAAAACACTTTTCCCAGAGGCCATGGAGAGTCAACGGGCGACATCGCAAGACTTGGCCGTATTTTCCTCTACAGTCTATGGTTAAAAACGCACACGGGAGTATGTCTCACGCCTGTCTGAATCTGACTGCCCCCCCCCCCTCGTCCCACGCGCCCCCCCACCCCCCGCACACACACACACACACACGATAAGGGGGTGTTTGGGGGGGGGGGGTCTCATTAAATCTCATTATGACAGAGAGCCAGTAATTAACAAGGTGAGTATCAGCGGAGCACACACTGCTCTGGGCCCGGGGGAGTTTCCCGGTCGTTTAGAGACTCTCTAATTATATTAAAGACGAGAGCTGGGGGAGAGGCCCCCCCCCCACCCCCGCCACTGGGATTCACACCAATCAGCAGCTCCAGCACTTCCAGTGGAAAGTAACCAAGCTCCACATATCCAGATCGTCCAGTTATCCATAAAATACGCAATACAATATGATAACAATAGCAATAATGATAATAGTAACAATAGCTGAAAAGGCTATGATCGGAGGCATGATATGTTTCTTGTGAGGATGAATTTGGTTTTCTGTTATAGCGCCACCAAGTGGTAAGTGCTGTGTGGTCGTGTGATGTCTTGGCAATGAGTAGGATGTATGAGGTTGTTCTGGAGCACCACAATGCACGTGTGACACTAGCAACACATTTTTAAAAAATCCCCTTTCGATTTGCAGTTTCACTGGTGTAGCAGCCATCTTGTTGTATCAAAAAAATTTAAAAAGGACATGCTTTAATAATTGGCAAAAATACAGGTTTTGTCTGTGTGAGTGTGTATGAGTGTGTGTGTGTGTGTGTATGTATGTGTGAGAATTGGAGTGTGTGTATGTGCGTGTGAGAGTGTGAGTGTGTATGACTGTGTGTGTGTGTGAGTGTGTGTGTGTGAGAGTGTGTGTGTGTGTGTTGAATAATAGATGTCCTGCATGGTTCCTCGGTGCTGTGGCACGGCGGCGGCGGCGGCAGCTCTGGGAATGGCGGATGAATATTGATGTTTCCGGAACAATCTCTGCTCTCTCCCGCCCACCTCCAGCCCTGTCCCTTCTCTCTCCGGGGCCACGGCGGGAACTGTACTCACGCCCGGCTCCCCTCGAGCGCCCGGGAGCAGAGGCCGCGGAACGAAAGAAAGCACGAAAAGGAAATAAAGAAAAAAAACGCCGCGATAGAAATCAAGGAAACGCGTCGGGCGAACGGAAAACAGCGATAGGAACGATAGAATAGAACAAGAGCGTCCGAAAACCGGGCCCGATATCTACAGGCCGGGCTTTCCGGGGCCCCAACGGGGAGAAAAGGCCCGTCCCTGTCTGTGAGTCCCGGACTCTGGGGGGGGGGGGGGGGGGGGTAAGCGGTCGGGGGGGGCTCGCCGTTTCCTCCAAGCGCTTCGCCGAGGACGAGCGCACACTCCGAATCCTCCGGGCGGACCCGAACTGATTTTTCGAGGGGCCCGCGGCGGTGCTCTGCGGGGGTCTGGGGCGGTGGGTTGACGCACGGCGCTGAGTCGGAGCCGCAGAGTCGCGACGAGCGTCGCTTAAATTATTATTTCGCGTCCATAAGAGGGGTGGGAAAAAAGAGAACTCGGCCAATCGGCGGCAGATATCAGCTTTGTTTTTTCCACCGCCGGTGCCGTTGTCGGGGGCGACGTTCTCGGAAACCGCGCGCCGCCACCCGACGTTTCCGGATTCGGGGGAGGGACGCGTGCGGTTAATTACGAAACGAATCGCGGTCGTTCGAAGCGGGCGGGGGGGGGGGGGTTGGGGAGAGCGGTGCAATTAACCCAGACGTGGCGGGACGTCTTCGAAAAACAAGCGAAGGCTTTAATTCCTGGGGCTTAGCGGCTAATTATGAGGTGCCGGCGGGGCTGGGCGGGCCGGGGTGGGGGTGGGGGCAGGGGGGCCTCGCTGCGGCAAACTCCGGCCCGGTTACGGCTTACTCGCTCCGTACTGTTCTACAGGGGTGCGGACAAACTGCCGTCAACAAACACGCGGCCATCTGCTGCGGGCCCAAGAGTTCAGCATACTCAGCGTGTCAGAGAGAGAGAGGGAGGGAGGGAGAGAGAAAGAGGACGAGAGAGTGGGGGAGAGAGAAAGAGAGAGAGAAGGCGAGAGCAAGGAGGGAGAAAGGGAGAATGAGAGAAAGAGGGAGAGAGCAAGAGGAGGAGAGACAGAGAGAGAAAAAGGGAGTGAGAGACTAGGGGAGAGAGAAAAGGGGAGGGGGGAGAGAGCAAGAGGAGGAGAGAGGAGAGCGAGTGGAGGTACGGAGCGAAAGATACAGGAACAGGAGTGAGTGAAAAAGGTGAGAGAGGGGAGGAGAGGGAGGGAGGGAGCGGAACAGAGGGAGTGAGAAAAACACTGTGCGTAACATTTGTCAACAATAAAAAGTGTTTGTCGAATTGCTATTTACACAAATGCACGTTATCAATTTGTGATAACTGACAGCAGCATTGTTGCTGGTATTACTTCCAAACAGTTATATTCGTGGTTGTGCAACTCAGGCACATTTAAATATGAATACAAACTGAAATGTGAGAATACAGGGAGGCAGGGAGAGAAACAAACAGAGAAAGACAGAGAGAGAGAGAGAGAGAGAGAGAGAGAGAGAGAGAGAGAGAGAGAGAGATGCTAAAGGCTCACCATATAACAGCCATAAAAACACAACTACAAGGAAACAGAAAGATGGAGAAACAAAGACTCCTCGTTCCTTGCATCCTTTCCTTCCCTCCTTAGGCTCCACCCGACCGAGGACACGAGGAAAGGACGCGAGGATGGAGGAATCGGGGAAACGCGTGCAGCACGAAGGCCAAAGGGTCAGTTTGAACCCGGGTCAGTAACGGATGAGGCAGAGGGGGAGAGGTGCATCCACGGGTTCGACAATTTATTCGCCAAAGTCAGGAGCTGACAGCGTGGTCGTTTCATACTTTTAGTTGGTGCTTTACGGCAAATATTCATGCTTTTGGTACAACGTTAAAATGAAATCCGCTTTCAGAAAGACAAAATGTTTATTCTGAGCAACAATTCGAAGGAGAGAATGGGAAATTGATTCCGACAATAGCTGATTCCGGCTCAGCATTTTATGAAAATGTTTCTTAAGATGCAAATATTAGAAACGCATACCAAGTATGTTCCATTTTCACTGTAGGTTTATAGTTGAACAAATCTGTAGACAAATGCAAGACAGAACAAATAAAGTCATAAAAGTAAGAGTCTGAGATCCTTACAGCATCAAATATCCTCCTTTCTACAGATGTACAGATATATCTCTCTCTTACACACACACACACACACTCTCTACGTCTTTGACACACACACACACTCTCTCAGACACATACACATACACACATTCTCTCTCTCTCTCTCTCTCTCTCACACACACACACACACACACACACACACTCAGACACACACATTCTCTCTCTCTCACACACACACACACACACACACACACACACACTCAGACACTCAGACACACACACTCTCTCTCTCTCTCTCTCTCTCTCTCTCTCTCACACACACACACACACACACACTCAGACACTCAGACACACACACTCTCTCTCTCTCTCTCTCTCTCTCTCACACACACACACACACACACACGCGGTCCGCCCCTACACTGTCTCACGCTCGCCGGGCGCGCTCAGTAAACGTCTGTGCGTGGCCCTCCCCCTCCCCCTGCCCTGTCTTCCCAGAGAAAAGTGGCCGCAGACGCTCGGAACAATCCGGAAGCCGGATCACTTCCAGCGCCCGCTTGGATAATTCCTCTCGTTTCCCACTGGTAGGGGAACGATTCGTGGCTTGTGTCATAAAATGGGGGACGGGTAGGGTTGTCATGGCTACGACAAGGTGGGTGGGGACCGAATGAAGGTTGCCATGGAAACCCACGGCGGGGTCAGAGGGCGGTCGGGCAAAGGGGAGGAAGTGGGGGGGGGGGGGGACGGGGGGGAACGATGAGCACGCTGCCCCGCTGACATGTCGGAGGGTCCGGAACGTTCCGGCGAGAGGGAACGCCACGTCCCCTCCTTGATCCACATCAATATCTGCCCCCCACCCCCCCACCCCCACCCAAGCTGTGTCTTCGGATCGCTTCAACAGCGGAGGTAAAAAAAAAAAAGAAGAAAACTTTGGCGGGAGACGATGAACAGCCCCGCGTAGCTGAGCTCCAAAGGCCCTCTAACACCCCTGGCCCGCGCCGGGAGGCGGGGTCAGCCGAAGCCAGCCAGGGTTCCGCAGGGCTACCGCCGCGCTCTCCCCCGCGCCGGTGACGCGGATATCCTCCGGCGGGGAGCACCGCCTGCTCCTTTCGGGAGTTCGCACCCTCTTGGAAACCACGTTAGGCGCGAGACGGTCGCCCCGGGGCTGCGGGCGTCAGGGTAACACGTTGGGCTGGAGTGGGCGAGAAGCGCGCTGCGGCTGACCCGAGAAGCACCCCAACCGGTTCAACATTCTGAATAAGGAAGTAAACAATAATAAAACTCATACGACTATGACTACGGCTACTACTGCTGCTGCTACCGCTAACACTACGGCTACTACTGTTACTACAGCTCCTACTGCTGCTACTACTGCTGCTGCTGCTACCGCTAACACTACAGCTACTACTGTTACTACAGCTCCTACTGCTGCTGCTGCTACCGCTAACACTACAGCTACTACTGTTACTACAGCTCCTACTGCTGCTACTACTGCTGCTGCTGCTACCGCTAACACTACGGCTACTACTGTAACTACAGCTCCTACTGCTGCTACTACTGCTGCTACCGCTAACACTACGGCTACTACTGTTACTACAGCTCCTACTGCTGCTACTACTGCTGCTGCTGCTACCGCTAACACTACAGCTACTACTGTTACTACAGCTCCTACTGCTGCTGCTGCTACCGCTAACACTACAGCTACTACTGTTACTACAGCTCCTACTGCTGCTACTACTGCTGCTGCTGCTACCGCTAACACTACGGCTACTACTGTAACTACAGCTCCTACTGCTGCTACTACTGCTGCTACCGCTAACACTACGGCTACTACTGTTACTACAGCTCCTACTGCTGCTGCTGCTACCGCTAACACTACAGCTACTACTGTTACTACAGCTCCTACTGCTGCTACTACTGCTGCTGCTACCGCTAACACTGCGGCTACTACTGTTACTACAGCTCCTGCTACTGCTACTACTACTACTACTGCTTCTACTTCTGCTACTGCCACTACTGTTACTACTACTGCTTCTACTTCTGCTACTGCCACTGCAACTACTGCTGATACTGTTGCTACTACTAATTGAGAAGTATTAATTTATTACTATTAATAATAATAATAACAGCAATCTTCATTCTCAGATACAGCATCTATAAAATGAGTGCAGTCACTCTCACTCACTCACGCGCCGCAGTCACACGCCGCGCGCATACCAACGCAGCTCAGCCCGCAGCCGCCGTCCTTCACCTTCAGACACGATCAAGCCGAAGCGCTCCTTAAGGGAGCGTCATGATTTTCCCGCCGAAAAGGGCGGCGGCTAACACTCGTCCGTAAGTAAAAAGCGGGGGTGGGGGGGAAGCTAATTGATTCCAGGCCGCGGACTGACTCATCGCTACCTTCTGCCCGCTCTGCCGGGTCATTCGCAGAGCTTCCCTCGGCGCAGCCAATGAGCGGTGACATCATCCGTCCTCAGGCCCTTAACCGGTGTACGGTGCGAAGGAATACACGGTCCACCGGTATTCATCCTCTTCACTTGGCCAATGAGGGCATTTCTCCAGTATTGGAACTCTGCTAATAAGAGAGATTTGTGGGCTAGATTGGAAAGATATGCTCCTCAGGCAAGCAACAGTCTTGCTCTAATTTGGCCAGGGAAGGCTAATCTTGAGAGAAAGAACTCTATGGTAAAGCAGACGAGAGTTGTGGGCTAGCTTGGGAAATTATGGTCCTCCAGCAAGCATTTACTCCATTCTAATTTTGCTAAGGAGGGCCATTTCGCAGTATAGAAACTCCGTGGTAAAGAGGCAGAGATTTGTGGACTAGTGTGGGAAGATACGGTGCTCAGGCAGGCATTTCCCCTTCTCCAATTTGGTCAAGAAGGGCTATTCCTCAGCATAAGATCTCTATGGTGAAGAGACAGATTTGTGGGCTGGCGTGGGAAGGTATGAGGGTCAACGGTGAAGAGGCAGAGAGGGCTGTGCTAGCTAGTTAAAGTATGGTCCTCCAAATCAGCATTTGTCCTTTTTTAATTTAACCAAGGAGGGCTATCCCTCAGCACAAGAGCTCTATGGTGAAAATGCACAGAGTTGTGGGCTAGCTTGGAAAAAGACGGTCCTCCATCCAGAATGACTTGTATGCTAGTCTAGCCCATGAGGGATGTTGCACAGTACCAAAACTACTATAAGTGGGAAAGAGGTAGAGAGTAGCGGGCAAGCTGGAGAAGATATGGTGCTCCTGTAAGTGTCAGTCTTACCCTAATTTGGCAAAGAAGAGTGCCCCCTACTGGCCCAAAACACCACTTCCAAAAGGAGCTTAGTTTAGGCAGTTTTTCAAGGATCCCAAAGGTGTTGGATGGGGTTGAGGTCAGGGCTCTGTACAGCCCGGTCAAGTTCTTCCACGCCGATCTTGACAAAAACCACTGCCACCCTGAAACAGGAAAGGGCCTTCCCCAAACTGATGCCACAACATTGGAAGCACAGAATTGCCAAGATTGTAACTGCATTAAGTTTTGCCTCCGCTGGAACTAAGGGGCCCAAGCCCAAACCATGAAAAACAGCCCCAGACCAAGAGGTGTCCAGAAACTTTTGGCCATATAGTGTATTTCCGTTAATATCAAGATATCAGGCCATTATAGTGTCAATGAACTCAGCACGAAGCACAGTTCATCTTTAGTGCGTGTGTCTGTCACACGTGGCCATTACTAATTTATCATATAGGACGTACAGTACATTATTAAAAATAAACTGTTGATGGTTATTCGACACTAATAGACATTAGGTAAATGTGCTATTGAGATGGTGGCCAGGTTGGCCAGTGAGCCACCAGAAACAGCTGCTAATTTGGGAGCACTGGTGATACCTGCATGGGGACTCAACCTGGAAACCCAGGCCAGATTAATATCATATTTACTAAAATGTAATAAAAACAACAGTGCGTTTGTTTTACAGTTCTATAACACAGTTATTAATACTTTATTATGCGTTTATAACAGCATCCTGGTTCTGAAGTGGCACAGAAAAGGCAAGGCCTTTTATTATATTCATCTGGTTTGCACCGAGATGCCGGTCGCTGTCCTTGGTGCTGAATCCACTCACATTGTGCAGCCAGTGAATGGGGCCCTGTATGCACTGCTTCACTTCCTGTTTAGATTGCTTGCATTCTATTCAGCTCTTTCAGTCAGAAAACGGCTCGTTTGATAGACATGAAGGCTGTGGTACATGTACGTTTAGGCACTTAGGAGATGCTCTTAAGCAGAGGTTACGGTTCTCCATACTGGGCATTCAAACGGCTGGGTTATTTGCTGAAGAAATTCAAGTGAAGCGCCTTTGCTCAAGGGGGTGCAACAGCAGTGCCTTACCTGAGCATCAAACTGGCAACCTCTGTCTTAGAAGCCCAGCTTCCTAACCACTGCTACACTGCCATCATTTGCTACAATTGTTACACGTAACGCGAATGCCTGGAACTCAAGCAATTCATGGCTCTAGACCCAAGAACATTCGGCAGTAGTTTCCAACTCTGTTCCAGGAGATCTACCGTCCTGTAGGTATTTTATTTCAACCCTAATTTGGCACATAGGGTTGGAGTGAAAACCTACAGGACAGCAGATCTCCACGAACAGGACTGAGAGCTATTGACATACAGGATGTGTTAAAAAAACAGTTCATCAATCAGTTTCATTTTCATACAGCGCTCTTCACATCAAGGTGCCCCAAGGCACCAAACAGGCAAAAGAAAACATCTTGCAAAAAGAAAAAATAATCACGAAAGCAAAACACGATTCAGTCAGTTAATTACAGGTTACATAAAAGTGCGATCTTATTAAAATGGCAGTCGGTTCTGCGTTTCAGATCTAGCCGGAAGAAAGTTCTACGGTCAGCGAGATCAGCGAGCTAATGATGGCGGTCCAGCTCACCCGCGGCGATGGCTGGGCGTCATCGGTTCACCGCGCAGGGGGGCGGACCCTCAGCATCGGAACGAAAACCGTTCGGGGAACCGAATCCCATTTTCTTTCTACATACTGTCTTCTGCTGAATCTACACCCCGCCCCGCCCCGCCCCGCCCCCCACCCCAGAAGAACACCCCCATTCCCCCGCCCCATTTCCGTAAGCGATGATGTCATCACGATACTCAACTCTCCCGGCGTCCTGGAAACGCGCACGCCGCGTGCCTGTGCGTCCGGGCGGAGCGACTCTGGCCCGTTTCTGGCCGATCTCACGTCGCCGTGACGACCTTGAGCCGAGAACTGAGGCGCATTGCTTCAGCCCTGACAAAATAATGCCCGTCTCTTTCTCACGTACACCCCCTGGTCTCCATTCTCTCTTTCTCTCTCTCGCCCTCCCTTTCTCTCTCTCTCTGTCCATCTCTGCCCATCTCCATCATTCTGTCTCTCTCCCCCTCTCCCCCCCTCCCTCCCTCTCCATCTCTCCTTCCCTGTCTCTCTCTCTCCCCTCCCTCCCTTTCTGTCTCTCCCACCCTCTCTCTCCCTTCCTCCCAATCTCTCTCCCTCTCTCTCTCTCTCCCCCTCTCTCTCTCTCTCTCTCTCTCCGTCCCTCTCACTCCCTCTCCATCCATCTCTGTCTCTCTCCCCGTCTCCCTCCCTCTCTCGGCGTGTTCTAATCGAATCGCCGCACACCTCCAGCGCCGGCGCGTAAACGATCCCCCGCCTCGACCGAACGGCGCGGGCTCAGCCGGCCGGAGGGCCATAAAAAGACCGTTAAATCTTCTCTTCGGGGCCGTGCTGCGCCGTGCTGCGCCATCACTCCGCGTTAGGAAAACGCTTTTCCAGCCCATCTCCATAAATTTCCAACGGACGTTCGAAGCGAAAGCAGCTACTCGGAGCAAATTCGCTAATCGCTTTTTTTTTTTTGGTTTAAGGCGACGCAAACGTCATCGCCGGATCTCGGTTCGGAACGTTCGGAAACGGCGTCTAGGCGTTCAGGTGAAATGCCGGCCACGTTCGGCGGGAGAGCGAAAGTTTTCGAGCCGCCTAGGACGTCCCCCAGTCTACATCCAGGTAAAGCTAGTAGAGCTATGTTGGGGTTAACCTGGTCTGCTTTATGTCCAAACATCTCTCAGCCAAGTTTTTTTTTACCTCTCTAGATTCCGGCTTTTTGTTCACTGGGATTTGAGCCCTTTTTGTTTCTTCAAGTCTGTGGAGCAGTAAAAAAAAAATAAATATGAAAAATCTATCCGGCTAGCGTCGCCTTAAACTAATTCCACTGTGCTCTCAGACGCCCGGGCTAGATGTTCAGATCCCTGAAGTCCCTGACTACGGTTGTCGCGGAAAGAAAAGGGGAAAAAGCAAACTCAGACGGAAGGAACAAAAAGGTAACGAGACAGCCTCTGACTAATAGCACAGCCGACCGGTTCTGGATTGGCTGCTTCACAAAGGCCACCGCGCCGCTAAGTCAACTCTGCCGTCGCTAAACCCGCTAGCGGCACTTAGCGTTCATAATCACGCTGTCCTTTCGTAGCTTTTTTTTTTGGGGGGGGGGATTTGGAAACAAAAGGAGAAAACGACTGAGCCGGGGTGGGGCGGGGTGGGGCGGGGTGGGGTGCGGTGGGGTGAGGGGGAAGAGGAGGGGCCGCAGGAGAGCAGATTCGTATTGGAGTTTCACGCCACCTTGCGCCCCTTGATCATTACGCCAGATGTTTACGTGATCTGACATTTTAATAAAAAAGAAAAATGTAATTATGAACTTACAGCTGCGAACTTTGCGCGCATAGTCGGCCAAAACCGCTTCCCCCCCCCCCCGCGGTCTGAGAGAACGGCCGCTGCTCTCTCTGCCGCGGGTTACAACCCCGAGCCCAGGACAACGGGACGGGAGCAAACGCTAGCGTAGCCACGCGTTCCCCCGACTGTTCGGGAAGGGAGAACGCGCGAGGTCCGCGGTGTGGGGGCGGAGCCCGAAGCCGGCCGCGGCGCTTCAGCCGAAGCGTACTAGCGGCGGCGGTGTTGGCAGCAGGTTCCTGCGTTTGCGACCTTCTTTGGGGGGGTGGGGAGGGGGGGCCCACACAATATATCTTGTTCCCGGCTTGAGAATTCATGGCTGCGGCCCTGGCTGGATCGTCTCCGGCTTGTCGGTTATGGACGATCCTGAATGGCCTGCTTTCGGCATAATAATAATAATAATAATAATAACAATAATAATCCATCTTGTGGGAAAAAAAGTCACGCGTTGCAACCAGTGTAGTGTAGGAGACGTCAGGACTGTTCTTGTTTTAAGGTGACAAAATACTGGCCAGTAATTTGCGGGACTTTGGTTAAACAAATTTCCCGCTATTATAAAACACACAATTTTAATCCATCTGCTACCCGCACCCCCCCCACCCCCCCACCTCACCCCCCGCCCCCCCATGGACACGAACACGAAGCCCTTCTGAAGAAGGAAAGGCGCGAAACCAGAACGCCGCGTTAGAATAGCCCCGCCCGCTACGGAGGACACCGCCCACGTCCTCAAACGGCCATGTTGCGTTCTGGAGATAAACACGATGTACGACGAAAGAGGAAAAAGCCTGCTGAAGAACCACCCGGTACGGTTTTAACATGTTAGAGAGTACGTTATCTACAAAATGAAAAAAGTGTGCCGCAAACAGCAGTGTCTATGGCAGACCTAACACTGCGGTCGCACAGCAAGCACAGCGTCAACCGCAAAACCCAAAAACGGCGTTTTAAAGCCAACATCACAGGAACAGCGCCTACACTATTAAAACAAAAACCCGCAGAAGCACGACGGCAACTTGCTTTTAGATTAAAGCACAGGGCCAAGACAACCGTCTACACCTGGCTTCAACACCGAGGTTGCAAAACGCAATTTTTTTCCACGCGAGTCCTACGTCGCAAGGACCGCTTCACACATTTCCCCGCACCTGTTGTTCCTCAACGCACCGCGATGGATACAAGAACCCTGTCCAAGTTAACTTCGGTAAACACTTCAGCTGTTGAGTAAGGAGACCTGGCGCACGGATATTTGGCACGTTCCACGAACAGAACGAGGCAGAACCGACGTTCGGACGTCCGCAACAATCTTCCCCGTCAAACGCACCAGAACCACAACAGGAGATTTGTTGTACACAGGCGACGGTCCCCACAAGGTTCCGTTTTGCACACGGCAACGAATACCGACGAGGTTTCTTCGTTCCTTCAGATAAAACCCGCAACTGACCTCAGCTTTTCGTACGTCAGAGATTTTTTTTTGGCCAGTGACTACTTCCAGGTCAAGGGGGGGTCAAGCGCGAAAAGGGCCCCAGGCTGACTCACAGGGAATGGTCCGGAGGTAGAGGTTGTCCCGGATGATCTGCTGCAGCTCGTGGTCCAGCGAGCCCTTCTGGAAGCGGAGGTTGAGGTAGTGGCGGAGGTCTTTGTCCACGACGCCCCCTGCAGGACAGAAGAAGAAGAAGAAGAAAAAAAAAAACGCTGTTAGCCACTGTAAAAAAATCTCAAAAGCAAGGGCCCTTTTAAGCCCCTCGTCCCAGGAGGCCGCGGGGCGGGCTGGTTTTTTTTTTGCTCGCGTTGCAGGCGAGGGCGACGGCGACGGCATCGGCTGCTTATTCAGACTCGGTAGCGAACGGAAAGTGTAGCATCCTAATTAGAGCACAGCGCGTCAAGCTAATTTGCCAAGCTCGTTTGACACCCGGGCTCTTCGGCGGGATTGAACATAAAATTGCAACCGTAATTATTTTCTTTTTAAACGGTACAAAAGTTATGAGAGCGAGCTGACAAATCACATCTTTTTTCTTTTTCTTTTCTTTTCTTTTTTCAGCTTTATTGGACAGAACGGGGCGAGGAGGCGGAGGAACGGGGAGCGAGAGAGAGAGAGAGGGACAGACGACGCGACAACCGTCGCGCGGCGGGGATTCGAACCGCCGACATCGCGGCTCGCAACGAGACGGCACAGACGGTGCTCGACGAGGCTACGCCGAATCTCATCTTCGGTGGTTTCGAGCGGTTCGTCCCGCTTATAGCCCAGCCTCTCTCTCTCTCGGGGCCAAACCGGTCACCAGGTTTTGACACAACGGCAGAAACCGGCAGAGGCCCGGAGTTAGCCTCCAGGAAAGGCCCGATTCGGGCGGGGCTCCAGGAGACCCGCCCACGACGCTCCCGTACGGAGCGGAGCGGAGCAGAGCCAGCGAGCGCTCACTCCCCAGCACAGACAGACAGCTGAAGCTCCATCACCAGGACGTATGAGTGCGCCATTAGCTAACAGGCCATTTAGCCAATGTAGAATATAAGACATAAGAATACACAATGAGGAGAACAGGCCATTCAGCCCGTCTAGAGCATAAGAATACATACTGAGGAGAACAGGCCATTCAGCCCATCTAGAACACAAGAACATAAGAACACATACTGAGGAGAACAGGCCATTCAGCCCATCTAGAACACAAGAACATAAGAACACATACTGAGGAAAACAGGCCATTCAGCCCATCTAGAACATAAGAACATAAGAACACAATGAGGAGAACAGGCCATTCAGCCCATCTAGAGCATAAGAACATAAGAACACAATGAGGAGAACAGGCCATTCAGCCCATCTAGAACATAAGAATACATACTGAGGAGAACAGGCCATTCAGCCCATCTAGAACATAAGAATACATACTGAGGAGAACAGGCCATTCAGCCCATCTAGAGCATAAGAATACATACTGAGGAGAACAGGCCATTCAGCCCATCTAGAACACAAGAACACATACTGAGGAGAACAGGCCATTCAGCCCATCTAGAGCATAAGAACACAAGAATACATACTGAGGAGAACAGGCCACTCAGTCCATCTAGAACATAAGAACATAAGAACACAATGAGGAGAGCAGGCCATTCAGCCCGTCTAGAACATAAGAAAATAAGAATACATACTGAGGAGAACAGGCCATTCAGCCCATCTAGAACATAAGAATACATAGTGAGGAGAACAGGCCATTCAGCCCATCTATGTCCATCATTTACCAACAGACTAAAGGGCATCCAGCACTGCATCATGCCTGGCCTTGAACACCCCAAAGATCCTCCACCTGCCTGTACTACATGACCCAGGAGGACTTTCCAAGCACTGACAATTCCCTGCTCAAACACCATCTGTGTATGTTCTCCTTTAGTGAATTTGTCCCCGTGTTCTGCTGAGAGAACCCACCATGAATACTAAGGGGCCGCCATTTACTTCATACGTGTCAATTCCCGTGATGTCAGAAACCACGAACGCGTTTAATAAGAAGCGTTCGCTCCTCACCCACATCAACAGTAGCGGTGATACACTAGCTCATTTGCATATTCCCTCCCATAACCCCCCCCGGCCCCCCGGCTGCGGTGACATCGCCGCCTCGGGCGGACGCACGCGCGCGCGTCAGAGACGAGGGCCGGCGGCGGGCCGACGACAGAGCGTTTCCTCGAAGCTGGCGGCGGCGGCGGACGTCGAGAAAAAAAAAAAAAACATCTTAAGGCGGCGGAGAGCCGGTTGTCATCCCAGTCACAGACGCGCTGCTCACCGTCCAGATTCACACGCAGACCGCTCCGATTCACAGCTCCCGACGCTCCTTCACGCCGCCGTGCGCGCTGCAGCCATGTCAACGCTCTTTACGGTGTAAATGCTATAAACGCGCCTGCGATTGCAAACGCGACTCGCGCCGGGCCGGGGCAAATCCTAATCCGGTTCACGCGAGAACGTCGTTCGATCGACACTTCGCCAAAAAAACGTGCCGTTGGAATCTACCCTTCAGGCGTTCTGGCACGCTGCGCCTGGATTTAAACTCGTCTCGCTTGCTGTTTCAGAATCTGGCCTTAAATGAGCCAAGAGAACGTTGCGTTAAGCGCGAAAGCGAGAAAACGGAATCGCCGAACGTAGCGGATTAAAAAAAAGTCTACGCCCGGTTTTTTTTTCTCCCCCCGTGAGAAATTCCTCTCCGGCGTGCGTTCAGACGGGAGCGTTAAGCAGGCGGAGCGTTAAGCAGGCGGCGCGTTCAGACGGCCGAGCGCACGGACGGAATGCAAAACCGGCGACCGCGACGAAAAAAGAGACGCGGGAGGAAAAAAAAAAAAAAAAACGTTCGTTTTGCG
>NC_049219.1:7693691-7703691 GCF_013347855.1 Anguilla anguilla | reverse complement strand
TGTTACAGTAATGTTCCCGTTACAGTCGCCACATTAGACTTGCCTGTAACAGTAATGTTCCCGCTACAGTCGCCACATCAGACTTGCCCGTTACAGTAATGTTCCCGCTACAGTCGTCACATTAGACTTGCCTGTTACAGTAATGTTCCCGCTACAGTCGTCACATTAGACTTGCCTGCAACAGTAATGTTCCCGTTACAGTCGTCACATTAGACTTGCCTGTTACAGTAATGTTCCCGCTACAGTCGTCACATTAGACTTGCCTGTAACAGTAATGTTCCCGCTACAGTCGTCACATTAGACTTGCCTGTTACAGTAATGTTCCCGTTACAGTCGTCACATTAGACTTGCCTGTTACAGTAATGTTCCCGTTACAGTCGTCACATTAGACTTGCCTGTTACAGTAATGTTCCCGCTACAGTCGTCACATTAGACTTGCCTGTTACAGTAATGTTCCCGCTACAGTCGTCACATTAGACTGGCCTGTAACAGTAATGTTCCCGCTACAGTCGTCACATTAGACTTGCCTGTTACAGTAATGTTCCCGTTACAGTCGTCACATTAGACTTGCCTGTTACAGTAATGTTCCCGTTACAGTCGTCACATCAGACTTGCCTGTTACAGTAATGTTCCCGCTACAGTCGTCACATTAGACTTGCCTGTTACAGTAATGTTCCCGCTACAGTCGTCACATTAGACTTGCCTGTTACAGTAATGTTCCCGCTACAGTCGCCACATTAGACTTGCCTGTTACAGTAATGTTCCCGTTACAGTCGCCACATTAGACTTGCCTGTTACAGTAATGTTCCCGCTACAGTCGTCACATTAGACTTGCCTGTAACAGTAATGTTCCCGTTACAGTCGTCACATTAGACTTGCCTGTTACAGTAATGTTCCCGCTACAGTCGTCACATTAGACTTGCCTGTTACAGTAATGTTCCCGCTACAGTCGTCACATTAGACTTGCCTGTTACAGTAATGTTTCCGTTACGGTCGTCACATTAGACTTGCCTGTTACAGTAATGTTCCCGCTACAGTCGTCACATTAGACTTGCCTGTTACAGTAATGTTTCCGTTACGGTCGTCACATTAGACTTGCCTGTTACAGTAATGTTCCCGCTACAGTCGTCACATTAGACTTGCCTGTTACAGTAATGTTCCCGCTACAGTCGTCACATTAGACTTGCTTGTTACAGTAATGTTCCCGCTACAGTCGTCACATTAGACTTGCCTGTTACAGTAATGTTCCCGCTACAGTCGTCACATTAGACTGGCCTGTAACAGTAATGTTCCCGCTACAGTCGTCACATTAGACTTGCCCGTTACAGTAATGTTCCCGTTACAGTCGTCACATCAGACTTGCCTGTTACAGTAATGTTCCCGCTACAGTCGTCACATTAGACTTGCCTGTTACAGTAATGTTCCCGCTACAGTCGTCACATTAGACTTGCCTGTAACAGTAATGTAACCGTTACAGTCGTCACATTAGACTTGCCTGTAACAGTAATGTTCCCGTTACAGTCGTCACATTAGACTTGCCTGTAACAGTAATGTTCCCGTTACAGTCGTCACATTAGACTTGCCTGTAACAGTAATGTAACCGTTACAGTCGTCACATTAGACTTGCCTGTTACAGTAATGTTCCCGTTACAGTCGTCACATTAGACTTGCCTGTTACAGTAATGTTCCCGTTACAGTCGTCACATTAGACTTGCCTGTAACAGTAATGTTCCCGTTACAGTCGTCGCATTAGACTTGCCTGTTACAGTAATGTTCCCACTACAGTCGTCACATTAGACTTGCCTGTTACAGTAATGTTCCCGCTACAGTCGTCACATTAGACTTGCCTGTTACAGTAATGTTCCCGTTGCAGTCGTCACATTAGACTTGCCTGTTACAGTAATGTTCCCGCTACAGTCGTCGCATTAGACTTGCCTGTTACAGTAATGTTCCCGTTACAGTCGTCACATTAGACTTGCCTGTTACAGTAACGTTCCCGCTACAGTCGTCACATTAGACTTGCCTGTAACGGTAATGTTCCCACTACAGTCGTCGCATTAGACTTGCCTGTTACAGTAATGTTCCCGCTACAGTCGTCGCATTAGACTTGCCTGTTACAGTAATGTTCCCGCTACAGTCGTCGCATTAGACTTGCCTGTTACAGTAATGTTCCCGCTACAGTCGTCACATTAGACTTGCCTGTTACAGTAATGTTCCCGCTACAGTCGTCACATTAGACTTGCCTGTTACAGTAATGTTCCCGTTACAGTCGTCACATCAGACTTGCCTGTTACAGTAATGTTCCCGCTACAGTCGTCGCATTAGACTTGCCTGTTACAGTAATGTTCCCGCTACAGTCGTCACATTAGACTTGCCTGTTACAGTAATGTTCCCGCTACAGTCGTCACATTAGACTTGCCTGTTACAGTAATGTTCCCGCTACAGTCGTCACATTAGACTTGCCTGTTACAGTAATGTTCCCGCTACAGTCGTCACATTAGACTTGCCTGTAACAGTAATGTTCCCGCTACAGTCGTCGCATTAGACTTGCCTGTTACAGTAATGTTCCCGTTACAGTCGTCACATTAGACTTGCCTGTTACAGTAATGTTCCCGCTACAGTCGTCACATTAGACTTGCCTGTTACAGTAATGTTCCCGCTACAGTCGTCACATTAGACTTGCCTGTTACAGTAATGTTCCCGCTACAGTCGTCACATTAGACTTGCCTGTTACAGTAATGTTCCCGTTACAGTCGTCACATTAGACTTGCCTGTTACAGTAATGTTCCCGTTACAGTCGTCGCATTAGACTTGCCTGTTACAGTAATGTTCCCGTTACAGTCGTCACATTAGACTTGCCTGTTACAGTAATGTTCCCGTTGCAGTCGTCACATTAGACTTGCCTGTTACAGTAATGTTCCCGCTACAGTCGTCGCATTAGACTTGCCTGTTACAGTAATGTTCCCGTTACAGTCGCCACATTAGACTTGCCTGTTACAGTAATGTTCCCGCTACAGTCGCCACATTAGACTCGCCTGTTACAGTAATGTTCCCGCTACAGTCGTCGCATTAGACTTGCCTGTTACAGTAATGTTCCCGCTACAGTCGTCGCATTAGACTTGCCTGTAACAGCAGTGCTCCTGTTACGCGGTCGCGGCAGACCTGCCTGTAGCGGGGGGCGCTAACGTCGCGCTAACGTCGCGCTCTGTTTAGCAGCCCTGTTGGTTCGGGTAATCGCAGGGGCGCGGCTATCGAAAGCGCTCCCGGGTTACCAGAGCTGCCGTTTGCACCCCGCACCCCCCCCGCTAAATGACCTGTTACTGCAGGGCTGGAGCCATCTGGCGAGATGCAGGTAGGGTGTGTGTGTGTGTGTGTGTGTGTGTGTGTGTGTGTGAAAGACAAAAACAGAGAGAGAGGGGCAGAGAGAGGGGGAGAATAAGTATGTGTGTGTGTGTGTGAAAGACAGAAGGAGAGAGGGGCAGAGAGAGGGGAGAATAAGTGTGTGTGTGTGAGAGTGTGTGTATATGCCTGTGTAAAAGGTGCAGGCTGACAGCTGTTTCAATCATTTTCTTAAAATGTGAAAGAACGTACTGAGGCAGAATACTGGAAATCCCTCCACAGCAGACAGTAATATTCACTGCAGTCTCTTTCCCTTCCACTCCAGTCAGAATGGCTGAGTGAGAGCCTCCCAGTCTGTTTATCACAGTCTCTCCCTCCTCTCCATCACACACATCTCTCTCTCCTCTCCCTCACACACATCTCTCCTCTCCCTCACACACATCTCTCTCCTCTCCCTCACACACATCTCTCCCTCCTCTCCATCACTCACATCTCTCCTCTTCCTCACACACATCTCTCCTCGCCCTCACTCTCACATCTCTCCCTCACACACCTCTTCCTCCTCTTAAAAAAAAAAAAGCTTAATAAAAGCAAAAACCTGTTGTTGCGCTGTGCATTCTGGGGGCTGTAGGCAGGGAGGCGCAGAGTTCAGGGACTTGTAGTTTTCCTGAATGATATACACCCCCAGTAAAAATGTACATGACCAATTTGGTCTGGCCCGTGTGGATGTGCGTGGAGGGCGATGAGGTTGTAAAAATATTCATTAGGCATCGTGCCGCCTTATTAATCTATCCAAATGGCAGACTGCTCATTGTTATATGTGTGTGGCGTTCCACTACAATGCAGGAGGTTATTTGCTTTTACCGCAGACAGAACACACATATGGCGGTAAATGGACTGAAGCTCACAGAATGAAGCGCACGTGCATGTGCACACGCACGCACACACATACGCGCACACACACACACACACACACACATGCACACACACACACACATGCACATACACACACGCAGACACATACACACACACATACATACGCACACACATACCTAAGCACACAGAGACATACATACAAACATACACACACACACAGATACACCCAAACACACAAAAATACACACACACACATATACCAATATACATGTATTCACAGCCACATACACATACACACGCACGTACACACACAAACACACACGCGCACACACACAAAGAACTTTTTGGTCCTTGCAAAGAGAGAGCGTAGCACTCCGCTCCATCAGTAAGAGTGTGTGTACACACACGACTAAGCATCCATGTGTGCATGTGTGGGGGAGCGTGTGTGCACGTGTGGGGGTGTGCATGTGTGGGTGTGTTTGTGCTCCTGACTGCATGGGTGTTTAGTGCGCTCCAGCTGGCACGAGTGTGTGTGTGCGCGCGTGTGTGATCATCTGAGTTCATGTCCAAGCTGGCGCACGCAGCGCAGCCACACACGCAAAACAAATAAGAGCGGCGAAACCTAAGCTCCTCCCACTAACCGGCACGGAGAAACCAATCAAAAGAAGAGGCTGCAGAGCTCCAGCACAGAGCAACCAATCACACGGTGACCTGCACGACTTTTGGCTCTGCGGTAGCTTATTTCGCAGAGGTCACGTATGACGTTTTTTCTGAAGTTTTCAAATCAAACTTGACAACCCTGGAAAGTCTATGTAGCTGAACAGAGTGAACACGGAAGATGACAGTGTTACCAAGTGCAACAGAACTGGCAAGATCCTTCAGATCCAACCAAATGAAAACAGTCTATAAATACACAGTCTACTTAGTTCTGATTGTGAAGTACAGCCTTACTCATGTATCAAATGACAGAGAGCAGCTGCTCTAACCAGCACATGCCGTATCCAAGGTGTGAGGTCACAAACGTGATTGGAATGTTCTCAACTGAACATTCTAACGCTGATGTCACAATCACTACTGGTAACTGAAAGCAAGTTCGAGAAAAACTGACTGAAAAAAAACCTACTCTTCAAAGGGTTAACATTTTAAACGGAAGATTTCAGCTTACTGCAGCTTTTCTGCTGTGGCTCATAACTGCCCTCTACAGGAGAAAAGGAGGAGCCGTACTTCCTTCCTCTCCGATCGAAGGGCGCCGCGCGAGTTCTCGGGAAAGTGTTCCGCGGCGGCCATTTTCAGGGGGGCCCGGCGTCGGTCGACACGCGACCGCAAACGCTCAACCGCCCCGCCCACCCCGCCCAGACCCCACCTTCTGAGGCTGAGGCCCCGCCCCATGCGTGTGAGATGCAGGCTGAATCGTCGGTCTCGGGAGTGGGTGGAGGGGGAGAGGGAGGGAGGGAGGGAGAGAGGGAGAGAGAGAGAGAGAGAGAGAGAGAGAGGGAGAGAGAGAGAGAGAGAGAACGACGGTCGTGCTAAACAATCGCGCGCGGGTCTGAAAGCAGTTATCTTTTAATGAACTTTATTGCCGCGGCTAAATAATTTCATCCGTCCAGGGAGTGCGGCGCACCGACGGGACGATCTAACAAAATACACAAGTTTTATGGCCCTCTGGAGACGATAAGCGTGAAAAGTGTGTGTGTGTGTGTGTGTGTGTGTGTGTGTGTGTGTGTGTGCCCGCGCGCGTGCGCACGAGCTTGTCCACAGCCTCCCAACGCTCTTATTTCGACTGTCCTCGCCCGTCCCCAAACACACGCTCCTCCATCGGGTAATCTTTAAGTGTTTCGTAAACAGGCGGCGCCGGCGGCGGGACAGAAATTAGCCGGGTCCGAACGACGGCTCGATCTGACTTTGCGAAGGTTTACCCCCCCCCCCCCCCCCCCCCCCGAACAAATCTCCCTCGCTTGACAGGAACACAACTGCCGCTCCTTATCGCCATTTCAAAAAAAACTAGTCACCGCGATTCTCTCGGAAACTATCCATCCCAGCATCCTCCTGTCTCAGCGCGCATCCATTACTGTATAAAATCTATGACTTAGCGCATTCATTTTATACGGTGGACTACAGCGCGTGTGTGTACTGGCCTGTTAACAATACGCAATTAGCACCGTAGAACGCTATCTGTATAGTACATCATAAGATCGTGTTGGATATCAATAAAATGCTTGATATCAGTACTTAAACTATATCTGTGTATCATTTACTCCAATATAATGCCTCTGTCAATGTCTCGCATATATACTTTATGGCCTTCTGTCATTAAATACAAATGAACTGTGGTCTTAACGGTGTACCAGGTGTTCCGGTAAGATCTTCGTATTTGATCGGGGCAGCACGGCAATCTGTCATCTCAGGAGCGCCGCAGGTTCGAGCCCTCCCCGGCGATCCTGCGCGAGTCGCACCGCGTCAAGCGAGCGCAGTCATTAAGACCGCTGAATAATTAACTCGGCACGCCGGAGCGATTGATTAACACCAGGCCTAGCGTCGCACTTTGACGATGGATAAGATTTCAGTTCTGTGGCGGGGGGGTTGGGGAGACTTGGGGGGGGGGGGGGGGGGGGGGAGTGTGAGGTGCTTTCCTCACAATTTGAGCTGCCGCCGCCAGCATCGAGGCCCCGCCCCCCCCCTCCGGGACTCACGGCGACCACGCCCTCGAGCCGCGGCGAACTCACGGACGCTCGCTCGGTCGGAAGGTTCCGGCGTTTGCGTAGGAGACGGCGCTTTGAGCCGACGAATAATTCAGCGCCTTCGGAACGGCGCGTCTTCTCTTTCTGATTAGCGAACGACACCCCCTCCTGCCCCCCGCCCCCCCTCCACTGTCATACCGTTTTGTTCCACCGTACAGCATTTTGGAAGGGGGGTGAGGAGTGTGAGGGGTGGGGGGGGGGGTAGGTAGGTGGGGGAGGGGGCTGACGGGTGCAAAGAAAGAACTAGCGTCTTGCAGTCCCGCGCTCTTTCGAAACGGTCGCCGCCGACGAAACGAAGAAAACGAAAGCAAACGAAACGAAGCAAATGAAAGCAAACGAAGCAAACGAAAGCAAACAAAGCAAACGAAACGAAGCAAGCGAAACGAAGCAAACGAAACGAAGTAAACGAAACGAAGCAAACGAAAGCAAACGAAAGCCGGCCGGGGCCACTCCCCTAGGGGACGGGCGGGAAGAGAACCCCATCTTCCGTCGCGCGGTCCGTCGGGTCTCCCGCTGACCCCCAGATCGGCACCCCCCCCCCCCCGTTCGCGCTGCGGAGGCGGGGGGGCCTGACGGGGAGAGGGGCGGAGTCTCAGCCCGGTCCCGCGAACCACTTCGCAGCCTCAAACTTGAAAACGGAGAACTGCGTGCCGAATAAAAAAAAAACGACAATCGCACCCCTCAGAATGGGCGAAGCCGCCGCTTCCTGTGTCAGAACCGCACCTTCCACGCGTTCGCGCAAAGACATCGCCCGAAGTGACGCTTACCGAGCGGTCGACCAATAGCGAGGGAGACGGCATGTCGTTGCAGAGAGCTGGCGGGTGACAGTGTTTTGAAAGGTGGCAGGTCACGGTGTCTGATTTGTTCATACGGAGGGTAGCATCCGTACCTATTTGAATTTCAAACAGGTAACGGACAGTTTTCAGTGTGCTACAACGCACACGCACGCGCACACACACGCACGCACGCACGCACATGACATCTCTTTCTACACAGGCAACCACCGACACATAAAACATTCAAACGTGATCACGGAATAGTCAACTGTCGCATCCAAAGCACATTAAAAATAAAACACTTCCTCGTTTAAAGACAAGGTCGTTGTCGGATCGGGTTTATTAAGGTTGCGGCTTCTAATCGCAGCATTAGCTTCCTTCTCGGTTTCCATTATGAAGTAAAGATAAGAACAGAGGATGGGACTTGTAGTTTTTTTTGTTGTTGGTGATTTATGATCACACAAATAACTACCTGAAGTTATTAATGCTGTTCCCTGCTCCAGTCGACACACAGCCCACACAGGAAGAGGTATTTTCACTACAGGCTGGAGATATTCAATTGATAGCTGTCATAAAACCGGTCCTAATCAGAAAGAAAGCAGAACATGAAATATTTTAAAAATTGCTTGTGAGTGTGTGTGTGTGTGTGTGTGCATGAGGATGAGTGTGTACCTGAGTGTATTTATTTATCACAGTACACCTACAATCTTTGCGGAACAACAAAGTCCATACAACCTACATATCAAATACCTACAGGTCAACAGGTCTCTTATTTGCATATTTAAAAAGTTTATAAAAATAATAAAAAAATAAAATAAAAAAATAACACTAATAGTGCCGCAAAGGATAATTACTTAATAATAATAATATTATCATTATTAAAGCCCATGTTCTGAGAAATTTAAACAGCACACAGCTTACACATGACCCAGTGCTCCAGATTGTGAAACTTTTCAGGTTAAACACTTCCACACTAGTAAAGCATGGCTACACCACTGGAGGATTAAAACCAGCAACCCCTCCGGCCACAGACGCACTTGTAAGAGCGCGCTCTCCCATACCGCTTCCCCTCTCCTTTTTTCCCCCACGCGGCGGCAGTTCAGACTAATGCGCGATTAAGAGAGAGAGAGCGAGAGAGAGAGAGAGAGGGGGGAGACAGAGGGAGAGAGAGAGAGAGAGAGGGGGGAGACAGAGGGAGAGAGAGAGAGAGAGACAGAGTGGTTGCCATGGCGATGCAGCGAGGCGCACAGAGACGGGCGCCAGCTCGGTTCGGTCGAGGAGGCGCGAGGCGGGCGGAGGTTGAGCGGCACGGACGCAGGGGCCGCCGCACGCGGGCACTGACGAGCTTCGCGGGGCGCGTGGGGCACTGACGGGTCGGCAGACGGCCGCACGAGACCCAAACATTAACCGCACCCAAACTCGGCAACGATGGCAGCGGCCGCACCTTCAGCAGACCAAACAGACTAAACGATATCAACCTGAGGTCAAATGGATATCAAGCTCATTTGGACTGCACCTCGAGAGCCCCACAGACATTCCGAGCACACACACACGCACACATACACACGCACACACACACACACACACGTGTACACACACACACACATGCACGCACGCACACACGACAGACACAATTCCCAGGGCCCTGGGTCTACACTCAAAACGTATGTAACGTGCGGTAAAATCCAGCACTTTTCACAAGCTCCTCAACTCAAACTCAACACCGAGTCCGTACTGTTATCAGCAGGATCAAGTTATTTTTTGCAACCGCGCTACATGTGCATTGCCATGGCATCGAGTCTGATCGCACTCACCAGAGATTGCTTGTTCCGGCAAAGCAATTTTCGCTCGCGGATTAATAAAGTGTATTATTAACAAACAGCACACCTCGCGCATTGTCGCGAACTTCCGAACTCTCAATGCGCTACGTTAAGTTAGCGGGCCGCTCTACATGCAGACAGGCTTACAGCAAAACAGAACACGAGTCTATCTATTGGGCAGGTCTGCCCATTGAAGTCGATGGGCAGACCTGACCAATGGAATTCAGAGACCGCCGGGTTTACGCAACGCCCGTCCGCACTGGGCCCTCCGGAGCCGGAACAAAGGTCCCCCGCGGTTGGCCCGGGCGACGGAAGCGTCGTGGGCGGGAGCAGGAAGGGAGCCAATGAGCGCTCCCCGGAGGCGGGGCTTCTGCAAAGCGTCTGAAGACGGACGATGGTTCAGCGGTCCTGACCAATGCGGGAAGGCGGGGGGAGGGGGGGGGGGGGCGGG